>NW_021280578.1:0-2142 GCF_002162155.2 Triticum dicoccoides
CGGCATCTTACAGAGCTACTCATCGATTCAAACTACTGCTCAAATTTTAGTTTCCAAATTCACCATGCCATTTCGCATGATTTGTTCAATTATTCTTCTGTTAATTGTTATCCAGGAATCTATTGCCTTGCACCACACTAACATTTCCGCTGTTTTTTCCTCTGTTTGAATGAATAGAAGGAGAAGTCTCCCTATGTTGCCAAGGCTGAGATGCTCAAGGCTGAGTACACCAAGAAGATCGATGCTTACAACTACCCATAGGTATAATATTAACGCCAAACACCTCCAAGCATCAGTGTTTCCCTAACTGCTCAACATGTTGATCTGCTCTAAACACATGAAAACTTGTTGTGTATAGGGTGACTAGTGATGCGGCACACCAAGCAACAGTGGGGGAAGGGGGTCTCTGGAATGTCGCTATTGTCGCTTATTGCTGAAGTCACCAATTTATGATGGATGGTCGCTGTTAGTTTAGCTCCTTGGTAGTCCCTCCTCTCTTTCAGGCAGCAGCTGCTGCTGCTTGCCAGTTTTTGATAGAAAGAAGTTTACATTTCAGCAATAGGAGCAAGGTGTGTACTGAACATGAAACATTAAAATATTGCGTCAGAGAGGGGGGCTACCAAATTGATCTGCTCTTTCATCCATGGTGGCATCCTTGCATCCATGTAGCTGCTGCTGCTGCTAACCTTGAAGATGCAGCTCCTCGTTCTGCTGCTGTACCAAACGAACCTTGCCACGTGGCCGCGTCCTGCAGATGCCACATTGATCCAATTAGCAACAGCTAAACTGTCAGTTGCATGGAGAACACTTTGATGCATCACCGGCATGGCATAAACCAGAGCACTGGTCCGAGTCCAAGCCGATAAATCGGAGTGCTACCAAAGGAAGACATCAAACAGTGAGTTGTGCTACTTGATCATTCAGATCGGCAAGATCTATCTTCCGTTTGAGCATAATGTTTCAGCATTCAGATCAATAATTTCAGCATTCAGATCAATAGCGCCGACACGGTAGATTAGATACACAGAAAAGAACCATTTCAGGCATTAGGATCACTAGATCCAGTGTAGGACCTACTATGCTATTGCGCCACATCATAGTAAATTAATTGTTATACCTACCAAATCACGATTGCCATATAAAGTAGCTGCTTGAACAAAAAGAAAGTCGTGTAGATCTCAGCACAAGGACAAAAAGGCCCGAACCAACTACCAAGCTGTAACACTTTTCTGCCTGCCTACACCAACCGGTCAAACAATCTCTGCTTCAACTTGAAGAGACAGCAATGTCATCATGTTCGACACAAACACACAAACATCATGGTTCAGGGATCAAGAACTCTGAAAAAACTACACAAGCATCCTACTACTAGGCTACTATTAACGGAATGGCATGGATTCGCAATGGGATGAACTTCAAAATTGCATGGTGAACTAATCAGATCGCATTGCGGATGCAGGGGAGAATTCGAGGGGAGCAAACCTGAGCAGGGCAGGGAAGGTGCGGACGAGGGGCATCCCGACCATGGTGTCTCTCCCTAGCCTGTGCCGGCTCCAAGGGGCACCCCGCCCATGGTGTCCCGGTGCTCGAGCGAGGACGACGTCCTGGATCTGGGACGGAGAGAACACGAGGTGAGGAAGTGAGGGAGGGTTGTGAGGAGGAGGAGGGGAGGAGATTGAGTGGAGGGATGCACCTGAGCCCGCCGTCCGTGTCGCCATGGCTGACATGCTCGATCTGCGGCATAGCCGGGGCTCGGGGGGAGGGCACGGTCGATCTGGTCGATGCGTGCCGGGTTGGATGGAGCGGAGGTGATGGGGTCGCGGTGGTGTGCTGGGAGCAGCAGATCGTCAGGATCGGCCGAGGAGCACGCCGACGACGCACTTCCTGGTGTCGAGGGTGACGCGGTTGTAGTGGTCGACGATGCTGAGCAGCACCAGCGGGTGCACAACCACCTTGTCGAACTGGTCCTCGAGGAGAGGAGGTGGTGGCCGTCAATGGTGGGGATGGGGGGCGACGGCGGCGGCGGCGTCCATCTCCGCCTGGATCGCGCGCGTGTTGGTGCAGGGAGGGGAGGGGAGTTGGCTCGCGAGATTTGGTCGCGAGGGGGCGACTCAGACAGGAGGGGGGTGGAAGGGAGGATGG
>NW_021280579.1:0-1414 GCF_002162155.2 Triticum dicoccoides
CCCGTTTCATGAACAATTGCTAACTGTTTTGGGGTCCCGGAGTGATTTCCATTATTGTCGAACCCCGGGTGCGTTTACGTGTCTGTCATCAACATTCGTAGTTTTAGCCGATTCTGGCCCGTTTCATGGACTATTAGTCACGGTTTTGGGGTCCCAGAGCGATTTCCATGGTTGTCGAACTCCAAGGTGTACTTACGTGTTGGTCATCAACACTCGCAGTTTTGGTCGATTCTGGCCCGTTTCATGGACTATTGCTCACTTTTTTGGGGTCCCGGAGTGATTTCCATGGTTGTCGAACCCCGGGTGCGTTTACGTGCCAATCATCAACACTCGTGGTTTTGGCCGATTCTGGCCCGTTTCATGGACTATTACTCACCGTTTTTGGGTCCCAAAGCGATTCTCGTTTCATGGACTATTACTCGCGGTTTCGTGCATTATTACTCAGCGTTTTGGGGACCCAGAGCAATTTTCATGATTGATGAACCCCGGGGTGCGTTTATGTGTTCATCGTCAACACTCACAGCTTTGGCCAAATCTGACCCGTTTCGCGGACTATTACTCATCGTTTTCGGGTCCCGAAGCGATTTCCATAGTTGTTGAACCCCAAGGTGTGCTTACGTGTTGGTCATCAACACTCGCAGTTTTGGCTGATTCTGGCCCGTTTCATGCACTATTACTCACCGTTTTGGGGTCCCAAAGCGATTGTCGTTTCATGGACTATTACTCACCGTTTTGGGGTCCCAAAGCGATTCTCGTTTCATGGACTATTACTCGCGGTTTCGTGCATTATTACTCAGCGTTTTGGGGACCCATAGCGATTTCCACGATTGATGAACCCCGGGGTGCGTTTCATGGACTATTACTCACCGTTTTGGGGTCCCAAAGCGATTCTCGTTTCATGGTCTATTACTCGTGGTTTCGTGCATTATTACTCAGCGTTTTGGGGACCTAGAGCAATTTTCATGATTGATGAACCCCGGGGTGCGTTTATGTGTTCGTCGTCAACACTCACAGCTTTGGCCAAATCTGACCCGTTTCGCGGACTATTACTCATCGTTTTCGGGTCCCGAAGCGATTTCCATAGTTGTTGAACCCCAAGGTGTGCTTACGTGTTGGTCATCAACACTCGCAGTTTTGGCTGATTCTGGCCCGTTTCATGCACTATTACTCACCGTTTTGGGGTCCCAAAGCGATTGTCGTTTCATGGACTATTACTCACCGTTTTGGGGTCCCAAAGCGATTCTCGTTTCATGGACTATTACTCGCGGTTTCGTGCATTATTACTCAGCGTTTTGGGGACCCATAGCGATTTCCACGATTGATGAACCCCGGGGTGCGTTTCATGGACTATTACTCACCGTTTTGGGGTCCCAAAGCGATTTCCATGGTTGTTGAACTCCAAGGTATGCTTACG
>NW_021280580.1:0-1558 GCF_002162155.2 Triticum dicoccoides
CCTGCAAGTCCACCAAGTCCGGCAAAGTGTCAGGCCACTCCTCCTCCAAGTCCGGCAAAGTGTCAGGCCACTCCTCCTCCTCCAAGTCCGCCACAGCGTTAGACGTCCACTCCTCCTCCAAGTCCGGCACAACCTCAGGCCACTCCTCCTCCAAGTCCGGCACAGCTTCAGGCGGCCACTCCTCCTCGTCCAACTCAGCCCCGTCAGCCGTCTCCGCCGCCTCAGCAATCGCAGAAGAGACACCCCGCAGCTATGGTGCGTAGTGGTACGAGTCGAGATAGTACAGGAAGTACAGGCGGAGGCAAGTGATATAAATATGGTCCAAGCTGCATGCCTCTTCCGCAGAGGGCTTATGACAGGTCCGAGGAGGAAATCGCAGCCATATCGAAGTCCGAGGTGGAAGCCCATTTTGCACCGAAACCGCCACTACCGCCAAGGGAGAAAGTGCCTGAGGAAACGATTGACCACTTCATTCGTATGGCTCAACCACCAGCTCCCAAGCCTGTTGACACAGACTATGAGCGCCACATCAGGAAGTTAAATCGAGCACGTCTACGTAAGGAGGCGAGCTCGGGATCGAGCAAACAAGAAGCATCTGTCAAAAAATGCGGGAAAACCATTCCCAGCTGGGAGAATAGGCGGCGCAATCGATCCCCTCGCTTGTTGTGCCAACAACACGTGACAGTACGCGCGCCCAATATTATTGTGGGCAAACTGTTTACGTTCCTGAGGTGGGCAATGTGGTAATAACGGAGGACCATATAATGCAGCCTGAAGTTCTCAAAATCACTGTTGGACAACTCCTCAAGATCGAGCCCATGCCTGTGCTTAGAGAGGATGAAATAAAACGGAAATATGTCCGGGGCCAACCTTTGGTTGAGCCAGACAAGGTCAAGAACCTCCCAACGAGAATGTATGAATTGCATCAATGGTACATGAACATTACCAAGATTTTCGATCGATTGTCCCTCATGGTGAATGTCAAGGAGGAGCATTACTTCCATGAGAAAGATGTGTCCGTTGAGTATTCTAAACTATTTCAGTTATACAATCAAGACGCACTCGACAAATCTATCGTCAGTTGCTATTGTCTGTAAGTGATTTCTTTCTGTAATTTAAGTCTCAAGCTAGCTGTAGTGATCCTTTTGATCAATCATTACCTGTAATTATCCTCACCATATTCTATTCTGTGGTATTATATGCAGGATGAATATGTACGAAATGAGAAAAGGTGGACGCTTTGGCATTGGGTTCATTGACCCAAACACCGTTAATGAATACACATGGAAAATAAATCCACGTCATCAAAAGGTCGTAGAGGACAGCATGCTAGAGTTCTTGAAGCGCCTCAAATACAATGAAGATATACTACTTCCTTACAACTTCCAGTGAGTCACACTGTCTTGTACTACAAATTCTCTGTTCTTGCCTACTAGCTAGCTACATGTTTTTGCTTACATATTCCCGCTTAATTAAGACATGCAAACGTGTGTGCATGCAGATTTCACTGGGTCTTGTGTATCATTAAAGTTGACGCCGGAATAGTTGAAATACTGGA
>NW_021280581.1:0-1079 GCF_002162155.2 Triticum dicoccoides
GTAGTCTGTAGGATCATATTCTTGTGTTTTTCTATTGCTGCTAACCATGCCAGGATCACAAGCCGACGAGATTGACTGGGAGAATTTATCGAACAAGGAGCTTCATGATAAGTTTCAGCAAATGATGACTGAACAGGTGCAAGATGTGCTGAACAATTTTGAAGAGGCCATGGAGAAGATCACTGGCCTTGAGAAGACGTTCGAAACAAAGCTCGATAACAAGTTTAATGAATTGCTCGCGCGTCTTCCACCACCACCACCCGCTGCACCTAACGCACCTCTCCAACAACAACAACAACGACTACCTCCACGTCGCGAAGCAGACCTCCGCCGAGCAAGCCGTGTTCCTCTTGCGTTTGGCCAAACTGTTGGTGCTGCTGTTGATACTTCTGTGGCTCCTGCTGCTGATGCGGAGGAGGATGATTATGTGGAAGATTATGAGGATGAGGTTGATCAAAATCAGATCTACGAGAAGCCACCAGCACCACCACCAGCAGGTCGACCTCAGGTATATATTCGTAATGGTAGGCCTGCACCACCACCTCAGGAACGAGATGATGTCCATATTCCTAAACTGAAATTGAATATTCCACCATTTGAGGGTAGATATGTTCCTGATATATATCTTACTTGGGAGTTAGAAACTGAACAACGATTTACATGTTTACAATATCCTGAGGAGAGACGAGTTGCTGCTGCTGTTTGTGCTTTCACTAGTTTTGCATGTGTATGGTGGTCTGAACATTGTAGATTATATCCTATTCCAACTACTTGGGCTGCTTTGAAAACTGCTATGCGTACGCGTTGGGTTCCACCATATTATCAATGTGAATTGCTTCAAAAATTGCAGCGTTTAAGACAAGGGAAAAATTCTGTAGAAGAATATTATCAGGAATTACAAACTGGCATGATTAGATGTGGTATTGTTGAGGAGAATGAAGCTATGCTTGCATGTTTTCTGGGTGGATTAAATAGAGAGATTCAGACCATTCTAGACTATAAGGAGTATACTAATATCACTCGTTTATTCCATCTTGCTTGTAAAGCTGAACGTGAAGTGCAGGATCGACAAGCATTGG
>NW_021280582.1:0-1944 GCF_002162155.2 Triticum dicoccoides
TGTTTGAGCTTAAACCATTGCCTGATACTCTTAAATATGCTTATCTTGATGAAAAGAAGATATATCCTATTATTATTAGTGCTAACCTTTTAGAGAAGGAGGAAGAAAAATTATTGAAAACTCTGAAGAAGCACCGTGCTACTATTGGATATACTCTTCATGATCTTAAGGGCATTAGTCCCACTCTATGTCAACACAAAATAAATTTGGAGAAATATGCCAAACCAGTTATTGATCACCAACGACGGCTGAATCCTAAGATGAAAGAAGTGGTAAGAAAATAAATACTAAAGCTCCTTGAGGCAGGTATAATTTATCCCATTGCTGATAGTCAGTGGGTAAGTCCCGTCCATTGTGTTCCTAAGAAGGGAGGTATTACTGTTGTTCCTAATGATAAAGATGAATTGATTCCGCAAAGAATTATTACAGGTTATAGGATGGTAATTGATTTCCGCAAATTAAATAAGGCTACTAAAAAAGATCATTACCCCTTACCTTTTATTGATCAAATGCTAGAAAGATTATCCAAACATACACATTTTTGCTTTCTAGATGGTTATTCTGGTTTCTCTCAAATACCTGTATCAGCCGATGATCAATCTAAGACCACTTTTACTTGCCCTTTCGGTACTTTTGCTTATAGACGTATGCCTTTTGGTTTATGTAATGCACCGGCTACCTTTCAAAGATGCATTATGGCTATATTCTCTGACTTTTGTGAAAAGATTTGTGAGATTTTCATGGACGATTTCTCCGTTTATGGATACTCTTTTGATGATTGCTTAAGTGATGACCCACAAGTATAGGGGATCTATCATAGTCCTTTTGATAAGTAAGAGTGTCAAACCCAACAAGGAGAAGAAGGAAATGATAAGCAGTTTCCAGCAAGGTATTCTCTGCAAGTACTAAAAATAAGTGGTAACAGATGGTCTTGTGATAGGATAATTCGTAACGAGCAACAAGTAACAAAAGTAAATAAAGTGCAGAAAGGTGGCCCAATCCTTTTGTAGCAAAGGACAAGCCTGGACAAACTCTTATAAGATGTAAAGCGCTCCCGAGGACACATGGGAATATCGTCAAGCTAGTTTTCATCACATTCATATGATTCGCGTTCGGTACTTTGATAATTTGGTATGTGGGTGGACCGGTGCTTGGGTGCTCCCCTTACTTGGACAAGCATCCCACTTATGATTAACCTCTATTGTAAGCATCCACAACTACAAAAAAAAGTATTAAGGTAAACCTAACCATAGCATGAAACATGTGGATCCAAATCAGCCCCTTACGAAGCAACACATAAACTAGGGTTTAAGCTTCTGTCACTCTAGCAACCCATCATCTACTTATTACTCCCCAATGCCTTCCTCTAGGCCCAAATAATGGTGAAGTGTCATGTAGTCGACGTTCACATAACACCACTAGAGGAGAGACAACATACATCTCATCAAAATATCGAACGAATACCAAATTCACATGACTACTAATAGCAAGACTTCTCCCATGTCCTCAGGAACAAAAGTAACTACTCACAAAGCATAAACATGTTCATAATCAGAGGGGTATTAATATGCATATAGGATCTGAACATATGATCTTCCACCAATTAAACCAACTAGCATAAACTACAATGAGTAATTAACACTACTAGCAACCTACTAGCACCAATCCCGGACTTAGAGACAAGAATTGGATACAAGAGATGAACTAGAGTTTTGAGATGAGATGGTGCTGATGAAGATGTTGATGAAGATTGCCCTCTCCCGATGAGAGGAGCATTGGTGATGACGATGGCGATGATTTCCCCCTCTGGGAGGGAAGTTTCCCCAGCAGAACAGCTCCGCCAGAGCCCTAGATTGGTTCCGCCAAGGTTCCGCCTCGTGGCGGCGGAGTTTCGTCCGAGAAGATGGCTTATGATTTTTTCCCATCGAAAGACTCCATATAGCA
>NW_021280583.1:0-2742 GCF_002162155.2 Triticum dicoccoides
CGGACCCTTATGTACCTAAGACCACAAAGGTACCGGAGCCATCACTGAAGCCTCTCCCCACAAGGCCTTGGGAACGTAGTGCCGAGGAAACTGCCGCGGCCGCGGCTGCTGATCATGAGAAATGGAAGGCGGACTGCAAGAAGAAAAGAGAGCCCGAGCCCAAGCCAGTATTTTCTGATGAGCAAAAGAAGTGGGCTAAGTCATTTTTGAGCACACCGTCCCAAGCCGCGAAGAATCTGCCTGACGACTATGCACGTGAACTTCGTAGGCAGGCACTCATGTTGAAGGAGAAGAAAGAGCGGGCGGAGAACCAGGAGAACAAAGCCTTGGAGGAGGCCGAGAAAACGGAATTAGAAAGTAAAAAAAGCGGGAAACGAGTTGCCCAGCTCGGGGAACAAAGTAAGCAATCGATTGCCCCGCTTATAGTGAAAGCCGCCGGTCCGGATGACCCCGATATCATAGCAGCTGCGGCAGCACATGGATTGACTGTAACGAGTGCCAGAGAACAAGCGGCCAACTTAGGTATTACTCTTCGTGAACTGTTAGGCCTTGATGAGGCGCCAGTGAAGGAGGTAGTAATTACATATGTGAAGAATGGGCCTCTCGTCGAGCCTGCGCAGAAAGAGGATCTACCTCCACAAATGAAAGGTCTGCTGAAATGGTACAAGGGTTACATAAAAAATAAAAACGCCAAAGAATATATTTATGCGGAAGTTAGATATGAGCATCACTTCAAACATTACTATGTACAAATTCATCTGAGTGAATTGTTCCAGCTTTTCAATCTGCGCGAGCTCGACAAATCTATCATCAGTTGCTACGTTCTGTAAGTGATTTATTTCTACCCCATCTCGTTCATATTGCCTGCACTATATATATGTCCTAACTATATTGTTGTGTCCGCTATTATACATGCAGAATGAAGATTAAGGAATGCAGAGTAAGGAACATCCATGATGTTGGGTTCATTGACCCACACATCGTTAATGGATATGTGTTGGAGCATCACCCCGCCGACATGGAGGCAGACCTGTGGCAGTTTCTTACAAAGCAGGAACTCAAAAGTGATATTCTATTTCCTTACCATTTTGGGTGAGTGTTTCTGTCTTTAGCACATTCTCTTTTGTTTACTCCATGCATGGTATGTGGCCGGCTAATCGATGAGTTATGCATGACATACTGTGCATGTATCGTGTCCGCAGGTTCCACTGGATTCTGCTAGTAATTAAAGTTGACACCTCAGAATGTCTCGTCCACGACTCTCTGAATAAGGATCCAAAGCTTTGGGGCGGCATGAGAAGAATGCTGCAGAAGTAATTATTTTCATTCATTTGCGCTCTATATCGATCGGCCTATTTCGTTCATTTCCTAATATCAAGTAACTAATAACTCTCTTGTTCATTTAATTTTCTTTGCCTCGTAGGGTTTGGAGACGGTTCGTAGATACAAAGGTCGGTGAATTCAAAAAAGAGCTAGAATTCAAAAGGTCAAATGCTAAGAATGGTGAGGATATTCAGCCAGCGGGGACCAATCTATGTGCATACTATGTCTGTGAGATGATCCGGAGATACACCTTTGAGCGGCGGGTTCCGAGTGATACCAATGCTCAGAGGAATAACCTCCGGATGATGCTTAGTCCAGAAGCTCGCTTCCGACCACTTCAAGAGGAACTAGCTGGATGGTTCAGGAGGGAAGTCCTCCATCCTAAAGGAGAACACCATTACGAGGACGTAGAACTTTATATGCATTAAATTATGTATGGAAACTTGTTCAAAATTGTATATGGCCATCCGATGATATTGAATATATATTGTATATTCCTCTTGAATTCTTTTTGGTTCTAATTTCAAATTTGTTTGAAATTGTACATTCATATGCATGTATGTAGTACCGTAGAATATGTGAAACTCCTTCAAAATTAAAATAAAGCACAAAAGAAATAAAACAATACAAATTAAACAGAAAACAGGTTTAGGGGGGGGGCTAAAACCCTAAACCTGCGGCGGCCTTTAGTCGCGGTTGGCCAGAAGAACCGCGACTAAAGGTCCTCCGCCCCGACGGCCGCCTGGCGCCCACGTGGACGGGCCTTTAGTCGTGGTTCTTAAGCAACCGCGACTAAAGGGGGGGGGGCTTTAGTCGCGCCTGTTTGGTCGCGGTTGCGCAACCGCGACTAATGGCAGTTGCGAACCGCGACCAAAGGCCCTTTTTCCACCAGTGTTTGTCACGATATGATACACATAGGCCATGGAAATATATTGATTGGGCTTCCTAAAATATTTCATGCAAACCAATTAGACACTGAACCATCTATGAGGAAGAATCCTCGTTTCAAGAGGGAATGTGTCCGGTTTGAATACAGTCAAAAATCCACGAATTCTATAAAATTATGCCAATTTCAGCACACATAATTTGAATTAATATCAAATTACAAAATTTTGACCACGTTTTGATATATTATCATTAACCTCCTATTGGTTCTGAATAGAAGCTTGTATTGTTCGTAACAAACATTTTAAGAAGATTTCATCCATTTTTTTGAAATTTATAAAACTTTTTTGACATACATGTAGTTCTAACTAGAATCATTTGACTAATCACACATAAATTCATTTGAACTATAGAAAATCTTATATAATTTAGAAACAAATTGCAACTCCTAAAATTAACATATATTTTCTATATCGCGTGTAAATTTTTTATCGAGGTATATAAGATAAGTTTTTGCAGCTTAGTTGACAAAGG
>NW_021280584.1:0-1238 GCF_002162155.2 Triticum dicoccoides
TTGGATGGACATCGTACGGTCAGTCGAGCTAGAATCGTGCATATTGACTAAGTTGACAAAGCCCTTCATCCCCGTCAACTTAGTTGGCCCACTATACTGGGTCCCAGCTAGCAGGGGGAGTATTCTTTTTTGGGCGTAATAAGGAGGCACTTCCTTGCGTGTGAAGATATAGCTGGTGGGTCCGAGCTGTCAGCGGCGGTAACGTTTTTTTCATGAAATACATAGGCCCTTTTGGTGGGTCCCAGATGTCAGGTGGAGGAATCATTATTTTGCACATAACAAGGAGGCATTTCCTTGAGTGCGGCCGTGGACCCGGCTGTCAGCCTCTCCATGTACAGTCCACTTCCGATGGATGTCGTTCATTGACCACGTTGACCAGGCCGCGCCGAGAGCACCAGGGCAGTGGACGACAACGAGGCCTAGGAAGGGAACGACATGGAGCCAGGGAATAATCGGCAGTTATTTCCCACGCGGAGGAGTACGAGGGTTTACTGGTTGGTCTGTCGTCGCCGGAGAATAGCAGCATGTGTGGGACTGAGGGTGAGTAGAGGGATAGCTAGGCCAGCGATAGGAGTACGGTGGGGCGGTGAGGCCTGCGCGGCAGCACAGCCGGCCACGGGGAGGAGAGAGCAGGCAGTCCCGTCGGCGCTTGTTTGAGCGGCTGGAGCAGGAAGAGCAGAGATTGAAGAAGCACGACGGCCGTTGGATTGAAATCCAACAGTATACAGGCCATCTGTGGAAAGCCTCAAATCTGTGGAAAATAGCATACAACCCATCTGCCATTATTTCAAATAGTTTACAGCCCATTTGCTAATTCTTACGGGTTTTTTTGGAGCCCATATTCTTTTTGTTAGCATTACAGCCCATATTGTGGCCACGGTTAAAAAATTATACGAAATTTTGCATATGTCGGTGCGGTCTGAACTGTTTTTAATCCCAAAATTTCGAGTCACATTCAGACTGATTTTAAAAATAAATGTATATCAATATAAAATCCAATAAATTGTCCACGCATAAAAATCAATGCAATTTAAAATCTCAAAATGAAAAAAAGATATTTGAAACTAATTGCCGGTTTGATGTGTTTTAAAAATGTACATCCCATTTCTCATTACTGATAGGCCATTTTCTCGGCCAGCCGAATGAAGCTCTCCTCGTCTAGCTCAACAGGCCCGAAAAGTGACTTACTTGACAAATCACAAAAAAACTGGGCTAGCCATTTTCAAAAAGAAAAAAAA
>NW_021280585.1:0-645 GCF_002162155.2 Triticum dicoccoides
CCGCGAGTCGAGGCGGACGTCGTTGCGGTAGCGACTACGGACGCCGAGACGAGCACGTGACACCACTGCCACCCTGTCTTAGCGTAGCGCGAGTCGAGGCGGACGTCGTCGCGGTAGCGACGACGGACGCCGAGACGAGCACGTGACACCACTGCCACCCTGTCTTAGCGTAACGCGAGTCGAGGCGGACGTAGTCGCGGTAGCGACGACGGACGCCGAGACGAGCACGTGACATCACTGCCACCCTGTCTTAACGTAACGCGAGTCGAGGCGGACGTCGTCGCGGTAGCGACGATGGACGCCGAGACGAGCACGTGACACCACTCCCACCCTGTCTTAACGTAAAGCGAGTCAAGGCGGACGTTGTCGCGGTAGCGACGACGGACGCCGAGACGAGCACGTGACACCACTCCCACCCAGTCTTAGCGTAATGCGAGTCGAGGCAGACGCCGTCGTGGTAGCGACGACGGATGCCGAGACGAGCACGTGACACCACTGCCACCCTGTCTTAGCGTCACGCGAGTCGAGGCGGACGTTGTCGCGGTAGCGACGACGGACGCCGAGACGACCACGTGACACCACTGCCACCCTGTCTTAGCGTCACGCGAGTCGAGGCGGACATCGTCGCGGTAGCAACGACGAACG
>NW_021280585.1:655-1380 GCF_002162155.2 Triticum dicoccoides
TCTTAGCGTAACGCGAGTCGAGGCGGACGTCGTCGCGGTAGCGACGACGGACGCCGAGACGAGCACGTGACACCATTCCCACCCTGTCTTAGCGTAACGTGAGTCGAGGCGGACGTCGTCGCGATAGCGACGACGGACGCCGAGACGAGCACGTGACACCATTCCCACCCTGTCTTAGCGTAACGCGAGTCGAGGCGGACGTCATCGCGGTAGCGACGACGGACGCCGAGACGAGCACGTGACACCATTCCCACCCTGTCTTAGCGTAACGCGAGTCGAGGGGGACGTCGTCGCGGTAGCGACGACGGACGCCGAGACGAGCACGTGATACCATTCCCACCCTGTCTTAGCATAACGCGAGTCGAGGCGGACGTCGTCGCGGTAGCGACGACGGATGCCGAGACGAGCACGTGACACCACTCCCGCCCTGTCTTAGCGTAATGCGAGTCGAGGCGGATGTCGTCGTGGTAGCGACGACGGACGCCGAGACGAGCACGTGACACCATTCCCACCCTGTATTAGCGTTACGCGAGTCGAGGGGGACGTCGTCGCGGTAGCGACGACGGACGCCGAGTTGAGCACGTGACACCATTCCCACCCTGTCTTAGCGTAACGCGAGTCGAGGCGGACGTCGTCGCGGTAGCGACAACGGATGCCGAGACGAGCACGTGACACCACTGCCACCCTGTCTTAGCGTAACGCGAGTCGAGGCGGACGTCGTCGCG
>NW_021280585.1:7228-7844 GCF_002162155.2 Triticum dicoccoides
AGTGCCTCCCTGTCTTAGCGTAACGCGAGTCGAGGCGGACGTCGTCGCGGTAGCGACGACGGATGCCGAGACGAGCACGTGACACCAGTGCCACCCTTTCTTAGTGTAATGCGAGTCGAGGCGGACGTCATCGCGGTAGCGAGGACGGAGGCCGAGACAAGCACGTGACACCAGTGCCACCCTGTCCTAGCATAACGCGAGTCGAGGCGGACGTCGTTGCGGTAGCGACGACGGACGCTGAGACGAGCACGTGACAGCACTGCCTCCCTTTTTTAGCGTAACGCGAGTCGAGGCAGACGTCGTTGCGGTAGCGACGACGGACGCTGAGACTAGCATGTGACACCATTGCCAACCTGTCTTGGCGTAACGCGAGTCGAGGCGGACGTCGTCGCGGTAGCGATGACGGACGACGAGACGAGCACGGGACACCAGTGTCACCCTGTCTTAGCGTAACGCGAGTCGAGGCGGACGTCGTCGCGGTAGCGACGACGGACGCCGAGACGAGCACGTGACACTAGTGCCATCCTGTCTTAGCATAACGCGAGTCGAGGCGGACGTCGTCGCGGTAGCGACGACGGACGCCGAGACGAGCACGTGACACCATTGCCACCCTGTC
>NW_021280586.1:0-1823 GCF_002162155.2 Triticum dicoccoides
AAAAAAAAATTGTGCATGCTCATTATATTTGTAGTAGTAATAGGCAGTTGTGATGATCGGTCAATTTTTGCATCAAACACATATTTCTAGACAAATATTCAAGGTTTTATTGTGGCTTGCATTCATGTGGTGTTGTTCCCCAACATGTTTTTGTGACAAGAAGAGGATTAAACACGAGTCACGATCGTCAACTCATCATCTTTGTAGCAGTAATCACTCTTAACCTTGTTTTTTGTTCTGTTTGGCGATTACAGTTTAAATTCTCTCAACAATGCAAAGGTGGACAGCTTAGCCGTTTAATCATAATTGTGTTGCTCAACAGCGACACTCTGTATTTCAGGACTACTTCTTGAACAGGCCCTTCCAAGTTCCAACATTAATCTTCCAATCCATGGAATGTGGAATAGCCTGTGGGTTTTCTCTGCAGGTAACCAATCTTAAACATGCTTCTCTCTGAAACCGTCCCAAGGGAATGGCATTCTTCTTTATCTTTCATTGATCAAGTAGCAGGAAGAGGCCTTCTTACTCTTTACTATTTTTGGGAACCAGGTGAAGTATCCTCCACATAGGGCATTAAGGTAGCACTAGGAGTGCACTTCTGTTTTCGCTCTTACTCGCACCATCATATACGCATGGAAACTAATTTACCATTTTGATTATTTGGTGTTACTATGTAAAATAGGAAGCAGAGCCGCCCCATTCTCTTGTTTCCATTCTCAAATTGTAACAGAAAGTAACTTTCTTCTGGATGAAGCAAAAAAAAAAAAATCCATCCCTGCTTAAGTGCCTACACTGTCGCTGACAAGTATGTGCTTTTCTGTGTTGTTTGTATAATTTAGAAACAATATTGATAATGGTCAGTGCTAATCATTGTTTTTATCTTCCTCGAGGGCTCCTGCCGGGTTCATTAATACTTTCTCTCCTGAAGCGACAACAAGTTTCCAAGTTTAAGTCAGATGACACGAGGAGGAGTGAGTACTTTAGGATGGTTTCTCATGTATGTGTCATTTAGGTTATATTTGAAATTTAGTGATGTACCATTTTGCCTTGATTCCTGTAGTTTCTTAATTGATTGGCCAATGTTGTTTTGAATGTACTGGCTAACTATTTCAGCGGGTAAATGAATACTTATGATCTTATGTTTTTCTTTGAAACTTATATTCATTTTGCTTTGTGACTTTTATGTTTCTATTAAGAAATTAGTAGTAGATGAAGCAATGGTGAACATATTTTCTATTTCTCACCCACTGATAGAACAGTAGCCACATATTTGCCATAAAAACATAGTTATTATTGAGATACTAATTATTGTATGGTTTCATGACCCTCGTAGCTATAGAATTGGAAGCAAAGATGTAATCCGCTGATAACTTGTGGCACGTGTTCTTTTCATAGATCAAATACATTAGCCATGGATTCTGGCTATCAAGAAGTATGCAAAAGTTTCCTAAGCACATTACTGATAATATCACTGTGTGACGATTAACTTGTACTCACTCCATCCCAAAATAAGTGTCGCAGATTTAGTATAAAGTTAGCACAAAGATGAAGGGAGTAACTAGGAGAGCTCAAAAACAATGACCTCATGCTAATGGCTGGCTATATCTATATACCATCTTTAGTACCAGAGAGTAGTTTTTCTATCTCGGGATACTTCTACTTCTTTGTTATTTAGATTCTACACGTTATGATTCAGGTTTATATTATTGTCCATTGTAGATGTTACAAGTTCATATGCACAACAGCTAGATTTGTTCAGATAGTTTGCTGTTATTTTGTTTATTAAGACTTTGTTCATGAATCATGACGACTTCTTTTTTTTT
>NW_021280587.1:0-1847 GCF_002162155.2 Triticum dicoccoides
TATTTTGAGTGATACTCGCACTGTACTCTGTAAGTTACACTGTAATTTGTCCAGATTTACGCTGTAATACCCCTAGATTTACTTTTGTAACTTACCTCTGAATTTCCCACTGTAATCCATGTGCTACTTTCACTGCAATATACCCCATATTTACACTATATTATCTTCTGTTTTTGGCAGTGTAATTCATGTGCCTTTTCTATGTAATTTTCCTAGATTGATGTGCAATTTGCCTCAGAGTTTGACTGTATTTAGTTTGGTTTTGAGTGATACTTGCACTGTACGCTGTAAGTTACACTGTAATTTGCCCAGATTTACGCTATAACACCCCTAGATTCACTTTTGTAATTTACCTCTGAATTTCCCACTGTAATTCATGTGCTACTTTCACTGCAATATACCCTATATTTACACTATATTATCTTCAGTTCTTGGCAGTGTAATTCATGTGCTTTTTCTATGTAATTTGCCTAGATTACTGTGTAATTTGCCTCAGAGTTTGACTGTATTTAGTCTGGTTTTGAGTGAAACTCGCACTGTAAGTTACACTATGTCATGCCAGATGCATGATTGATATTTACGCTGTTGTTCCACAGTTTAGTTCTTCGCTGTAATATGCCTCAGATTTACCCTGTAATTTCGCTGATTCATTTGCACTATAATATGATGAAGGATATACTCTGCACAGTGTATTTGTACTGAGATTTATATTGTAATTCAGCCACATTACTATGTAATTTTCAGCTTCTTTACTCCGTACACCTTTTTCATTTCTTTCTTTTCATGTGTCATGTAATCTGTTTTTTAGGTTTAGTTTCATGGGGAGGCTACGGAAAGTCTCTCACAAGGATGTTCTGCCAGTCTTTTATTAAGAATGCTGATTCTTTGAATGATCCTTTTGTGCCTAACGACTTTGCGGAAGATGGTTCTAATGCTATGTCTTTGGTAGTTATTTCTGTCTTATTCTCTTGTTTTATTTTCTTCTTTATTCTCTCTTTCAGTTTATTAATTCTTGTGTCTGTTGACTGTACCTTTTTTCAGTAACTTTCTGGTGATGATGGACAATTTGAGAAAGCTCTTTTCGAGTTCTATGTGAATCATGTGAGTTTTTATATTCTAGTTCTAATTCATGCATTGTTTTTATGATGACTTATCTGTTTATTTGGATTGATGCTTGTATTTTTTTTTTGTTTTTCCAGAAGGAATGTGGTTAGTCCCTTTTTTGTCTTGACTTTATTTTCTGTTCTTCTCTATTTTGGTTGCACATCTCATGGAATTTTGGTAGGGTTTGCCCCCAATGTATCTTCATTTATTTTAAATTTTAATGTACTTCTCCTTTTGTTTTTGCAGAGGCAGAAACGATCTTATGATTTGCCAGTTTGTTCAACATTCACTAGATATTCTGGAAAGGTTTTCTCAGGTGTTGTGCAACCAAACAGAGAAGAACAGTCAACAAGCATTCTTTTTCTTCCATCATGTCAACAAGTATTTTTGAGAGATTTTTCTGAACCTGTGGATTGTCTCTTGAATGACCTTCCTCTGTCCTCAACCAAGTTTTTGCATCTGTTCTTTCCCCCTTGCTTCTCTCCAGGTACTTGCCCCTCTACCATGTCTTTGTTTTGTTGCGGTTCTTTGTTCTTCTCTCTCCCCCTCTCCCATGGCTCCTCCTAGATGAGTTCTGTGTGTAACAGTGTAAGGTGAGATCTGAGGGGTAGGGTAGTAGAGTTTGGGACCTTGCGTGGGATGCAACATGCAAGTTGAAGAAGGGTCCTGGGAGTCGCCAGCTACTTCCTGATTTTAGTTTTTTTTTCTTTGTCAGGTGCTTTGTGGTCCAGCAAAGGAAAATG
>NW_021280588.1:0-3024 GCF_002162155.2 Triticum dicoccoides
CTCATCGTTAGGAAGAGGGGGGGGGGTCATCCTTCCCTTGCATCTACACTACAAGAAATATGTCAACTAGTGACCTTTTGTTAGTGACCCTGGAAGAATTGGTCATAGATCTATGACCATTTCAGACCAATTGGTCAAAAGCTGTTCGAGGGGCTCCAAACCCTAAACCATTGTGACCATTTTGGTCAGAAAGGTCGTAATTTCCTTACACGAAAAGGTCACAAAGCAAACAGTGCTAGTCCGCTACCTTATTTCTAGTTGTTAATGACCAATATAGATGGTCATAACCTTATAGATTGTGGTGGGTTGTGATGACTAGGCGCCACCTCATCAGTTTTGCCTATGTGTCATGTCCATGTGGCAGTTTTTGCCCTACGTTGTGAAGCAATCTATATTTCTGTCATTCCCAAAATTCCCAAAAAAATCTCATAAATTCTTTGGGTCATATCTTCGTCAAATATATAAAAACCTTCCTTGCATAGTTCAAAAATAATTCAAAAATATTCATTTTCCTATTCTGTTCAGAACAACAGTTTGTGAAGGAAGTACCACTTTGGCATGTCCAAATAGTATCCATTTTCTACATTCCTTTCCTATGCCCAAATAACCATCCTCCACCAAATGCCAGCTCAATCCATTCGTTATTTTGAGCCGAGCTTCAACATTCGTATTTATGTCCAGTGTGGTAGTTTGCAAAGCAAGTACCACCTAGGCTCCTCCTTTTGAGCTGAAAATTTGTGAAGACGGTCTTCTTAGTAACTGATCATCCTCAGCCAAAACTCACGCCCATTAGCCATGTACGTTTCCCGTACCGCTAATCAGACACTTGGCTACTAATTCATGTTTGAGCATCGATCAGTCTCCTCGTGAGAATCTTATGTTGTAATTTTCTTCCTAGCACCTACCCGGGGAGTGCCCAACCCACTAGACATGCCTAGGCCGCCCAGAACACATGGCAACGCCACGGTCACGCGGTGACCACGCGGCGGGCATGCGAGTTTACGCGCTCTAGAGTTGGGGCCCTCGGCCACCGCCCAAACCTCGATGTATCGCCACCAAACCATGTATTTATGATTAAATAGGTACTTATGTAACTAGAAATGATTTTTGGAAAAAATAAATAGCAAACTATGAGGCAGCTGCAGTTCAAATTTGACCCGCTTCCAGCTGAATCGGCAGAAATTTGTCTTTTTCACGAGAGGTGGATCAAAACTTTTTGCACCCAGCCATTTTGTCAATTGTGCATTAAATATGTCCTAGTATTTTATAAAACTGATTTGGTTCAATTTTGCAACAATTATTTGGGAGGTCCTTCACAAAAAAACCTCCTTTTGGGCACTCGGAAAATGGAAAATGGTTTTTTCGTCCAAAGAAAATGAAAACTTCCTTAGGCAACATTGTTTGCCATTCCAATATGCACCCTTGTGCACTATATGAGATTATTTGAACAAACTATGCCACAAATGTTGCCATAATATTGATCATTTGGCTTGAAAGCCATGAATCTTCATAGATGATAGCTCATTTCTGAGAACACTTTTTTAAAATAATTGCCGTATTACAAGTTTGTTATTTCTCCTGGGAAGTTGGCAACATGTAATGACACAATGCGAAGGTTTCGCAATTTTTTGATTTTTTTTGAATTTTTTATGCCTGTTTCAAAATGCGGTCAAAACGGCGGGAATGACCGTTCCTAGCTAGTGGTTGAATCTTGGAAATTTTTGGTGTTTCTATGATTAAATAGATACTTATGTACCTAGAAATGATTTTTGGAAAAAATAAATAGCAAACTACAAGGTAACTATAGTTCAAATTTGACCCGCTTCCACCTAAATCGGCAGAAATTTGTCTTTTTCACGAGAGGTGGATCAAAACTTTTTGGACCAAAAAATTTGGTCAATTGTGCATTAAATATGTCCTAGTATTTTTTAAAATTGATTTGGTTGAATTTTGCAACAATTATTTGGTAGGTCCTTCACAAAAAAACCTCTTTTTGGGCACTCGGAAAATGGAAAATGGTTTTTTCGTCCAAAGAAATTGAAAATTTCCTTAGGCAACATTGTTTTCCATTCCAATATGCACCCTTGTGCACAATATGAGATTATTTGAACAAACTATGCCACGAATGTTGGCATAAGATTGATCATTTGGCTTGAAAGCCACGAATCTTCACAGATGATAGTTCGTTTCTGAGAACACTTTTTTAAAATAATTGCCATATTACAAGTTTGTTATTTTTCCTGGGAACTTGGCCACATGTAATGACACAATGCGAAGGTTTGATTTTTTTTGAATTTTTTATGCCCGTTTCAAAATGCGGTCAAAACGGCGGGAATGACCGTTCCTAGCTAGTGGTTGAATCTTGGATTTTTTGGGTGTTTCTATGATTAAATAGATACTTATGTACCTATAAATAATTTTTGTAAAAAATAAATAGCAAACTATGAGGCATCCGCAGTTCAAATTTGACCCGCTTCGAGCTGAATCGGCGAAAATTTGTCTTTTTCACCAGAGGTGGATCAAAACTTTTTACACCCAATAATTTGGTCAATTCTGCATTAAATATGGTCTAGTATTTTAGAAAAATGGTTTGGTCCAATTTTGCAACAAATATATTATAGGTCCTTCACAAAAAAACTCAGTTTGGACACTCGAAAAATGGAATATTGATTTTTCGTGCAAAGGAAATAAAAACTCCCTTTGTCAATATTGTTTGCAAATCCATGATGTAAACTTGTGCAAAATATGATATCATTTGAACAAATATTTGATAGGACTTTCACAAAAATACTCATTTTGAGCACTGAAAAATGGAATGAATTTTTTTATCTTGAATCGATCACGACCAATTTATATTGGTCATAAGGTCATCAAATGGTTTGCTGCGTTCTGATTGGACCATGAGCATATCATGCGGATCACGCATCAACCACCGTCAGATGCTTCCGGATCCAACGGCCCAAACCCACCCGAGACGAAACCCTAGGTCTGTCCTCATGGACATTTACCACCCACCCCCCCCCC
>NW_021280588.1:3034-6047 GCF_002162155.2 Triticum dicoccoides
CTCATCGTTAGGAAGAGGGGGGGGGGTCATCCTTCCCTTGCATCTACACTACAAGAAATATGTCAACTAGTGACCTTTTGTTAGTGACCCTGGAAGAATTGGTCATAGATCTATGACCATTTCAGACCAATTGGTCAAAAGCTGTTCGAGGGGCTCCAAACCCTAAACCATTGTGACCATTTTGGTCAGAAAGGTCGTAATTTCCTTACACGAAAAGGTCACAAAGCAAACAGTGCTAGTCCGCTGCCTTATTTCTAGTTGTTAATGACCAATATAGATGGTCATAACCTTATAGATTGTGGTGGGTTGTGATGACTAGGCGCCACCTCATCAGTTTTGCCTATGTGTCATGTCCATGTGGCAGTTTTTGCCCTACGTTGTGAAGCAATCTATATTTCTGTCATTCCCAAAATTCCCAAAAAAATCTCATAAATTCTTTGGGTCATATCTTCGTCAAATATATAAAAACCTTCCTTGCATAGTTCAAAAATAATTCAAAAATATTCATTTTCCTATTCTGTTCAGAACAACAGTTTGTGAAGGAAGTACCACTTTGGCATGTCCAAATAGTATCCATTTTCTACATTGCTTTCCTATGCCCAAATAACCATCCTCCACCAAATGCCAGCTCAATCCATTCGTTATTTTGAGCCGAGCTTCAACATTCGTATTTATGTCCAGTGTGGTAGTTTGCAAAGCAAGTACCACATAGGCTCCTCCTTTTGAGCTGAAAATTTGTGAAGACGGTCTTCTTAGTAACTGATCATCCTCAGCCAAAACTCACGCCAATTAGCCATGTACGTTTCCCGTACCGCTAATCAGACACTTGGCTACTAATTCATGTTTGAGCATCGATCAGTCTCCTCGTGAGAATCTTATGTTGTAATTTTCTTCCTAGCACCTACCCGGGGAGTGCCCAACCCACTAGACATGCCTAGGCCGCCCAGAACACATGGCAACGCCACGGTCACGCGGTGACCACGCGGCGGGCATGCGAGTTTACGCGCTCTAGAGTTGGGGCCCTCGGCCACCGCCCAAACCTCGATGTATCGCCACCAAACCATGTATTTATGATTAAATAGGTACTTATGTAACTAGAAATGATTTTTGGAAAAAATAAATAGCAAACTATGAGGCAGCTGCAGTTCAAATTTGACCCGCTTCCAGCTGAATCGGCAGAAATTTGTCTTTTTCACGAGAGGTGGATCAAAACTTTTTGCACCCAGCCATTTTGTCAATTGTGCATTAAATATGTCCTAGTATTTTATAAAACTGATTTGGTTCAATTTTGCAACAATTATTTGGGAGGTCCTTCACAAAAAAACCTCCTTTTGGGCACTCGGAAAATGGAAAATGGTTTTTTCGTCCAAAGAAAATGAAAACTTCCTTAGGCAACATTGTTTGCCATTCCAATATGCACCCTTGTGCACTATATGAGATTATTTGAACAAACTATGCCACAAATGTTGCCATAATATTGATCATTTGGCTTGAAAGCCATGAATCTTCATAGATGATAGCTCATTTCTGAGAACACTTTTTTAAAATAATTGCCGTATTACAAGTTTGTTATTTCTCCTGGGAAGTTGGCAACATGTAATGACACAATGCGAAGGTTTCGCAATTTTTTGATTTTTTTTTGAATTTTTTATGCCTGTTTCAAAATGCGGTCAAAACGGCGGGAATGACCGTTCCTAGCTAGTGGTTGAATCTTGGAAATTTTTGGTGTTTCTATGATTAAATAGATACTTATGTACCTAGAAATGATTTTTGGAAAAAATAAATAGCAAACTACAAGGTAGCTATAGTTCAAATTTGACCCGCTTCCACCTAAATCGGCAGAAATTTGTCTTTTTCACGAGAGGTGGATCAAAACTTTTTGGACCAAAAAATTTGGTCAATTGTGCATTAAATATGTCCTAGTATTTTTTAAATTTGATTTGGTTGAATTTTGCAACAATTATTTGGTAGGTCCTTCACAAAAAAACCTCTTTTTGGGCACTCGGAAAATGGAAAATGGTTTTTTCGTCCAAAGAAATTGAAAATTTCCTTAGGCAACATTGTTTTCCATTCCAATATGCACCCTTGTGCACAATATGAGATTATTTGAACAAACTATGCCACGAATGTTGGCATAAGATTGATCATTTGGCTTGAAAGCCATGAATCTTCACAGATGATAGTTCGTTTCTGAGAACACTTTTTTAAAATAATTGCCATATTACAAGTTTGTTATTTTTCCTGGGAACTTGGCCACATGTAATGACACAATGCGAAGGTTTGATTTTTTTTGAATTTTTTATGCCCGTTTCAAAATGCGGTCAAAACGGCGGGAATGACCGTTCCTAGCTAGTGGTTGAATCTTGGATTTTTTGGGTGTTTCTATGATTAAATAGATACTTATGTACCTATAAATAATTTTTGTAAAAAATAAATAGCAAACTATGAGGCATCCGCAGTTCAAATTTGACCCGCTTCGAGCTGAATCGGCGAAAATTTGTCTTTTTCACCAGAGGTGGATCAAAACTTTTTACACCCAAAAATTTGGTCAATTTTGCATTAAATATGGTCTAGTATTTTAGAAAAATGGTTTGGTCCAATTTTGCAACAAATATATTATAGGTCCTTCACAAAAAAACTCAGTTTGGACACTCGAAAAATGGAATATTGATTTTTCGTGCAAAGGAAATAAAAACTCCCTTTGTCAATATTGTTTGCAAATCCATGATGTAAACTTGTGCAAAATATGATATCATTTGAACAAATATTTGATAGGACTTTCACAAAAATACTCATTTTGAGCACTGAAAAATGGAATGAATTTTTTTATCTTGAATCGATCACGACCAATTTATATTGGTCATAAGGTCATCAAATGGTTTGCTGCGTTCTGATTGGACCATGAGCATATCATGCGGATCACGCATCAACCACCGTCAGATGCTTCCGGATCCAACGGCCCAAACCCACCCGAGCCGAAACCCTAGGTCTGTCCTCATGGACATTTACCACC
>NW_021280588.1:7759-12634 GCF_002162155.2 Triticum dicoccoides
TGCACTTGAAGATCCGGAGGCAAGAGGAGGAAGAAGATGGCGCAACACTTGATCCGAAGGCGGAGGAGGAAGAAAATGAGGCATCCATCACTGGCGCGGACAAGGAGAGGGAAGCAGAGTCGTTGCCGCGAGTTCTAAAGGTGCGAGCTCGGAGGCATAGGATAAATCGGAGGCGTGGAGGAGCAGCTGGCCTTGCTCGGAGAAGAGGCTCTTCATCCGGCAGGCGAGTTGCTGGCTTGCTGCTGAGGGCAATCTGGAGTGACCTGCAGCTACTGCCAAGGGCGATCTGGAGCTGCTGTTGAGGGCGACCTGGAGAGGCGAGCGAGCAAAGTGGGAGGTGCGAGGCGAGCGGTCTGGAGGGTGTCTGGAGCGGGTGATGGGCCAAGGCCCAAAGCCTACCAGCGTTTTTTAATACTACCCAACGTGGGAATATTAGGTAGCAACACTGTATTGACTGGTAATATTTGTACAGCAGCAACTCTGTATTGACTGGTAATATTTGTACAGCAGCAACACTCGCTGGTAATATTTGAAGTATTTTGTGTGTTTTCTATGCCAATTTAAGTACTGTGTATTTATTTAGTTAAATTGGAAAATGAAGAATGTGACCCTGACAAAAAAAGAAAAAATGAAACCGTTGAGATAAAAAGGCCATGGGCCAAAAATAAAAAGGCTGCAATGTTGGGCTTGGTCCATGAAGCTGACAAAAAATTCATAGAAAAAAAATATAAATGGGCTGAATTAATGGGCTTGGCCCATATAAACACCGAATTGGACCGGGCTGAATCTTGTGCCACATCAGCTTGCCACGCTGGATGCCTACGTGGCCTGGGGACGTTGCTAGTGACCAAAACGCCACAGTAGGAATATTTTGGTCGTAAACGTCCACGACCTTCTCACAGAGAAGGTCGCTATAGTCAGTTAACGACCCTCAGCTTTTGACCTTATGTTTTTGGTCACAAAAAGGTCACAAATTGAAAACAGTGACCTTTCAGTGACCAATAGTGGTGGTCACAAGTTGACATATTTCTTATAGTGCTAGTGGTGGTGTGCCACTAGGCTGCTTGTCCTACATGCCCGTGCATGGCATGGTGGAGTGGTGGAGGCTAGTCTAGTCCGAGCCAGCCCTGGGAGGGGCCGGGCCTGGGGTGATCCAGGGTTGGGGAAGGAGGTGCCTTCCCACCCTTTTCTTTGGGCGTCATCATTGCAAGCCTAGGGAGGGGGGTGGAGTTAGGGCTATGGATGTCGGACCGATTGATAGCCTTGGTGGTGGGAACCACAGTGCTCATGGGCGGAGCTCGTGGCTCAGGTGTTGTTTGGTTGCCATAGCCGTGTGGGCAGTGTGGTGGCGATTGTACGGCGGTCGGTGGTGGTGGTGCGACAGGTGTCTCGGGACTTTTTGCACTACGTCTTGGAGGTGCAGAGGGCTTGCCGGGGTAAAAACTCTATATGACTGTGTTACGTCGACGACGGTGTTGTCTCCGTCTTGAAGGCGTCGTCGCGGTCCCTTTGCACCTTCCATGTTGCTATGGGGGAAACCTTCCCCTAGTCCGGGCGGTGGCGATGCTTCGTGCCCTTCCTAAAGTGTGTGTAGCTGTTTAAGCACCATTGCAGATTGCGCTGTGTGGATTGTGGTGTTGAGTTGTATGGTGATTGTTGCTTTACCTGTAAGACGGAGCGCGAGCCTTTTTTGGTAACACTAGCGCTGACTTTTGACACTGGGAAGGCCAGACGTGCAGCCACTAGAGTTCCTCAAGGGCGGTGAGGCTGAGCTTGGATGTCAGCGGGCTAACAGGAGCATTACCCCCAGCCCTTGGGAACCCTCTCGTTCGGGTAGACGCTCAATCTAAGCTTAAATTGGCTTCATAGGGAGATTCCGGCAAGCCTCGGCTGCCTCCACCGCCTGCAGAACCCAACTTGAGTGACAACTCCTTCTCTGTCACAATCCCAGTGAACTTGAGTTCCTGTGCAAGCATGTCCATAATGAAATTGCACCACAACGAGAGTTTCACCATCGCACTAGAACAAAGAGTCTTCCTAATATATTTATTTTACTAGTGCCAAGACAGTTGTAGCAGCTGATATTCCTATTGGCAATTATAGCAATTGATATGACATTCATAATCAAATTATGGAAAAAAAACTAGTACCAGGACAGGACGCTACTCCTGAACGTTTCCTGGTAGACTAGTACTTGGAGAAAATTACACATAGAAAAATCGTTTACTAGCGAGTACACATAATTCATAAGTCGGCAGTCTTGCGTGCGTTTTCATGTTGCTATCGGCCATCGATGAAAACAAAAGGGAAATAAAAAATTGCAGTGAACCAAGAGTTACTGAAAGGGGCATTCGCAAACGCCCTCGCCATACCAAATCTTGAAAACTGCAATAGCCACTCGCCTCTTGAGAGAGATCTAGAAATCTCTTAGGCAGCATCTTAATGTAATTTATATTATTTCTGATCTTCGTTGTATTGTCATAATTGAAGATGAATAGATTGAAAGTTTCTTGAAAAAAACTAGAACAAAACAGCATGAAAACAAAAATAGAACAAAATCACATCGTCAAGAAAAAAAACTGGACTTAGACAGTCGTATCAGCTCTTCTGAACAGGGGAGACAGTGTTGGCACCGCCTCCTCGCCGCAGCGCCCTTCTTCTTCTTCCTCACAACTCTCTCTTCTCTTTTTAATGGTTTGTCTCGCACAAACACGTGAACGCACACATATCAGGGGAACACACACACGTACACACTTCATCAAGGAAGAAAGATCACAATGGCTTTGGCAAAGACACTTCTCTGGTGGCACACCGTGACTACATGTTTCCCTCAGCCCTCACTGCTCTTCCTTTTCATTGACTCAATGCAATGCTTATATACACAGGAGAGGTTTGCCGTATGCGCTAAACTAGCCGGCACTCATGGCCACTAACCCACTAGTCCTAATCCATGCACTACGGCACGTCCACCTCTTCCTGGAATCTCTCCGGATCAAGGGGACTCAACAACTACCTTGACCAAGCAGCACTAACAGACTTGCATGTCGCATGCAACTAACAAACTGGGTCGAACTCAAAATAGGTACACCTACAGACTGGTCACGGCCACGAACTGGTGCCTAATTCCACCAGCGCGCACACTCGCCACGGAGCTGCGTCCAGCACGCAGCTGACGCGTCTGACGAACCCGATCGCATCAGTGCGTCCCACACGTCCCGCGTGCACTCAACGCGCCCGACTGCACCAGACGATGTGGCTTATTCCAACAGACAGTCCAAGCAGTTGATATTCCTTTTGAGAATTAAAGCAATTCATTCGACATTTATAATTAAATTATGATATTTAGGATATAACCCTAACCAAAATGTGGCAATTAGACTACCACGTTACAAAATCGTTTACTAGCGAGTACGAACATCTGGACGTGTCATTACGAAAAAATATGCGTTTTCATGTGGCAAGCAGCGGCCATCGATGTCGATTAGGCGAGTCATGTTGGCGTTAGCAACGACCATCACATGTGATGGGTATATTGGCCCTAGAATTCCTAAGCTACGTTTACAATTTATTATTGGAACTATAGTTGGACCGTAGCTGGGGTCGCTTTTATATAGCTGTAGAAGTGTATGCTCTATCCAATGCAACCAATAGACCGATCTGATTAAAAAGACTGGACAATACATTTATACGTCAACACACTCCTCATGTGTGGCTCCTCAGGCCTAAACGTGGATCGAAAGAGGGCTGCAATTTAATTGCGACAGCCGGGTCTTAAACTCAAGACATCTTGGCTCTAATATCATGTTAGAAGGGAGAGAGAGGGATTGATGGAATTGTTTGTTGTATTGCCTAGTCTCTTCCATCAGATCGGTCTTTTGGTTGCATTGGCTAGAACATGCACTTCTACATGGTATAAGCCAAATCGATCCAACCCTAGCCGCTGCCCGACGCATCCGCACCCGCGCGCAGCCCCCGGGCCGGTCGGGCTCCATGACCGCCGCCAGGGGCCGCGCCGCCCGTACCTAGGGTTCGTCCGCCGGTCGTGTTGACCGGCTGCCCTAGAGAGTTTTTTTTCCAGATCCCTTGCTTCATGGTTTTTCTCTCTCCCAGCGGTCATCTTGATCCGTGTTTTCTTTCTTGTTTTCCGATCTATGCTTGATCGCTTTGCGTCGGCCGCCGCCGCCGTCAATCCCCGTGCGCCTCTACTCCAACACCGGCTCGACCAGTAGGCTCTTCACCGACCTGGCGGCCTCGCGCGACAGGCGGCCCCTCACGACCGTCGTCCGCGCGCCGACTCGCTAGTCGATCTACGCCGGCCGTCACCGTCCTCTCCGATCGGGACACCTGCATCGCCCTTACTCGGCGGCCTCGCGCCATACGGCGACCCATCATAGCCACCGTTCGCGCGCGGTCCACCCTTCGATCCACTCCACCCGCCTCTGCCGTGTCTGCACGTCGGCCCACCCTTCGATCCATGCCACCCGCCTCCGCCGCGTCTGCACGTCGCGAACCCGCGGTCTGCGTCGTCGGCCTCGTCCCCGGCTGCGTCGGGCCAACTGTGTCAATCTCGTTGGCTGCCTAAGATTGGGCGCCGCTACTATGTTGGTCGCTCGGGCCTCGTTGCTCGGGCATCGGCGCTACTTTGGCAGTCCGGGTGCCGGTGCTGACGTGCTCGTCCGCACGACGTCCCACGCTATCACTTTCGTCTTCATCTTGGACTCTGCCGCCACCCCGCGTCCACCAAGCGGCGTCCCCGACATCACGCGCGATTGGCTTGATCACCTGCTCGCCACCGTGGTCCGCCTTATCCATGCCACGTGACCGACATGGCCCGTCTATAGCTCCCGCCTCCGCAGGTTCCGTGAAGATCGTCCC
>NW_021280588.1:13993-15021 GCF_002162155.2 Triticum dicoccoides
AAGAAAATTGGCTGCCACGCAAGTTAAGGCTTGCTGTTGTTGTTGCCATCTAGTAGAACCCTGACATTCTCGGTCTAAGACTTTGGGATCACTTATTAGCATGTTCCCAAAACTCCTGCCGCTAGAAATGAAGCCAAAGTGAGGACGAAAAGTATGTTAGGATTTTCCATACAACATTTAAAGTGCTTCGAAACTCAGTTTCAAGTAAAAAGGATGCATTATCTGTAATACGGTTATAAATTTAGTAAAATGTAGTGCTTTGAAACACGGTTCAAAATGGAGCGTACAAACAGAGTTACAAATATTCTAGGAGACCTCAGCTGCCCTTGTCTTAAGGATTTTCTCAAAAATAACTTAGAGGTAAACAACCTACACATTACGAGATCGGCCCAGTATGAGGAGCCGCTCAGCTACCTCCATCATCGTTGGCCTTTGGTCTACATCAAGGCTAAGGCACTCCACAACCATACATGCTAGACTATCAAGAAGCTCCAAATCCTTTGTTATTGTAATGTCCTTGTCAAAAAACTCAGTCACTTTCTTATGTTTCTTGTGAGCTTCAAGAAAGCTCTTTACCAAGCTATTATTCTCAGAATGTATGGCCCTCCTGCTACTAATAAGCTCCAGGATCACAATCCCGAAACTATAGACATCACTTTTTTCAGTGAGTAGCCCTTCTTGTAGATATATTGGATCCATATAATTCATGTCACCGATGACTGATCCAGTGTGTTCTTTGTCTCTCTGAATCAACCTAGATATACCAAAGTCCGAAACCTTGGGTACAAAGTTATCATCCAATAGTATATTTGCTGGTTTCACATCACCATGTAGAATTGTAATATTGGCTTTTGAATGCATATAAGCTAGACCATCCGCAGATTGTGCAGCAATACTTAAACGTGTATTCAAGTTGAGAGCTACCTTGTTATTGCTGCTGTGAAGGATGTCATGGAGGCTACCTTGGGAGATGAACTCGTAGACGAGCATGGGGGCATCAACTTCAAGGCAACAACCAATGAGCCTAA
>NW_021280588.1:17012-22092 GCF_002162155.2 Triticum dicoccoides
GAATTATATTGACTAGATGCCAGGAAATGCTATACATGACTTAAGTTTAGCAACTGGATTATGAAAAATGCCAAAGTTTGACATGAAAAATTAAATGGTGCATCCTGAGTGTAGAAATATCTTGGTACCCTGAGATTTAGAATTTCTTTCATTTTCTTGGATAAGGCCTAAACATATACTAAAGAACACAAAGATGATTTTCAATCCAGTTTTGCCAAAAACATATGTGCACTTGCAGTCCAAATGTGAATTATATTGACTAAATGCCAGGAAATGCTATACATGACTTAAATTTAGCAACCGAGTCATGAAAAATGCCAAAGTTTGACATGAAAAGCTTAATGAAGGATCCTTAGTGTAGAAAAGTATCAAGGTCAATCGATGCAGCAGCGCTCACCTGGCTTTCTAATCTGACCCGTTCCTTTTCGAAAACTAGACTCTTAATCGGCGATTGTTCGGTTTCTATGTAGTGTAAGTCAAAGATTTTGCGAAAATTCTAAAAAATTCACCATATAATGATAGCATGCCAAATTTCATTTGTTGAGACTTCGTTTGCATTTTTTAGACTTAGAAAAACCAATAAACTCAATGTTTGGGGAATATAATTTCATTTTTGGTGCCTTGAGGTTTGCAATTCCTTTCCTTTTTTGGATAAGGCCTAAACATACAGTAAAGCACAGAAAATATATTTTCAACCCTATTTTTGTCGATTTTTCCATGCATTTGTAGTTCAAATATAAATTATATTCACTAAATGCTTAGAAATGCACTAAATGACTTAAATATATAGTAAAGGAACCCCGAAAAATGGCAATGTTTGATACAGGACATGTAATGGTGTATCTTCTGTGTAGAAAAAGTTCCAAGGTCAAACATAAATTGCTTTGCCTTCAAATCTAACCCGTTCCATCCTAAAAATCATTAGTATCAAGTGATGTACAGCAAGTTGCTATGTCATGCGTGCATGTGTTTCTATGTTTATAATTTTGAGTGGCATCAGGAGAGGTTTTGCATGGAGGCACCCAATAGGCTGGTGCTAATTGATGCTACCGGAACATATCTCACGCTGAACAAAAGAACACTCGGTGCAGTATAGTAGTTGCTTTGTAGTGCTTACCCACAGTGGCCTTTGCTGCTGTAGTGAATACATGTGCGCAGTTTCCCCCTTTGCCGTCGTTTTTCATTCCGAACTTGCATGGGCAGTCAAAGCCTCCTGGCTTGTTTTTGCAGACCCCGCCATTTGCACAGATATCGGGAAGCTTGCACTCATCAATGTCTGAAGGAAGAGTCAACACTTTTGCGAGTTAACAAATTTGTAAGAGTGACAATTAATTGAAAGTATGTCTATAATTCGCAAAAAAGTGAGTAGTAGCTGGTAGGACTATGTACCTTGGCATCCGTGAGTGATGTAAGGGTTGCCAGCATAATATTCAGAACACCTGCAGATATAGCCAGGAGTAACTGTAGCGTTGACACAAGAGCTGTTGCCGCTGACGCAAGCGTAGTCGGGAGGCCGCGGCTGACCTTCCGCCGGACAAGAAGTATTCCCGGCAGCAAAATCAAGCACGAGGGGAACGCCCTGGGGGTTCTTCTTTAGTAGCGTCTTGTTACCGTACAAGTCGGGCGTGGAGAAGTTGTACCATGACTTCTCCACCATCATGGCGTAGGAGCACGGCTTGGTTTCCAACTCGTAGCTGTGCGGCATGAGGTTTTCTCGCGCGACAAGCCATCCGAAAGCCTTGCCGGGGCGATATTGGCCCGGCGGGAAGGGTATGTCGCAGCAGCCATACCCCTCGCAGGACTCATTAACCGCTGGTGGAAACATATCTTGAGCCTTGCAAGATAAGTGGTTGGCCGAACCAGTATTACTGTCCAGCAAAGGCTCGACACTCCAGCCAACACCTATAAGAATATTACCTGTAATCGACAAGTCGAAAAGCGTGCGGGCGAACCCCAAATCTTGTTCCACGCAGAAGGTCCGGTTGTCATCTCTCCTGCAGCGGTACGCGATCGCTGCATACGCTCGCACCTCACCGGTGGCGAGTGATATGCTCACCAGCTCTAGCGGGGACTGCGACCACTGTAAGTCCTTTGAAGGCGGAGCCGAAGGATTAGCCGATTCCGACTCATAGCCCTCGCCCGTGCGCTTGACTATTCTCTTGTCAGCAAGGAAGGCGTGATGGCCATCGGGGGTGTGGTTGCACCGGACCTCGAAGCCATCACGGAAGCAGCCGTAGCCGATGCCGAATGGGAAGGGGATGCTGATGTTGCCGCACATGTCGGGGCAGTCCGGAAGTCCCATTGGCAGCCGCTCTTCAGCGGCAGCGGCAAGGATGACCAGTAGGATTACTACTGGCAGGAGCAGCAGCTGCAAATGCAACTGCGAGCTGGGCGTGGTGCTCATTGTGCTCTACTACCTCTATGGGTTATGGTTTGAATGGGCTGCACCAGCACGCCCTCCCTTGTTATATACACGGCGGCCACAAGCTCCTCGGCAAAATACTATTCTCACGAAAAAACCGGCAAAAAGGAATCATGGATGTACATGATTATCTAGTTTGTGCACTTGCAATTTTTTAGTTTTAGCGTTTTGCATTTTAGTACCATCGTGAAATGTTAACTTTGTTTTAGTTATGTAGTTTGTTCAGCCGGGGCTCTGGTAATTAAAACTTCAGCATAAACTTCATGACTCCACTCGGTACTAATGGTTGCTTCCAGGAGAATACCGCAACCAACACACACAACCGACCTCACGTGGAAAAATTTGGTTTCCTATAAAGGCTCAGAATAGCAACTAGGCATGTAAGGCTGGTCGTAATGGTAGTATCATAGCTAGTATCATGCATGCCAACTAGGCAATTTTGATGAGGTGTCATAACATTAAATGAAGAAAGAGAGGGTGTAGTATCATGATACCGTATCATAATAAATGCTATGCTACTTTGTGTCATGCATGACAATAAATAGAATATTACATGATACTACTATATGATACTATGCATTAGGGAGGTAGTATCATACACTAATATCATATGCATGATACTAGTATATGATCCTCCCCATTACAACCAGCCCAAGTCGCTGCTCCTGCTGCATTAACTACTCCGACATATCCAACGACTTGTCAAAACCAGACCAATGAGAACCCTCGCAAAAATAAATAAAAAAACATACCAATGAGAAGAGCCCTGCCACTTGTGAGAAGACTCAAAGTTCAAACAGCATGCTCTGGTAGTCGGGTCGGGTGTATATGGCTGCTGCCTCACCTTCTCATTTGTTTTCTTTTTGGAAATCTTTTCCTTTGATTCCTTCGTAGCATCTAAAGTCGGGCACTCCATACCCACTTCTATTGGACGGCCCGGTGAGTGACCGGTCAAACAAAAAAACCAGACCCAGACTGGCGCCTAAAACAGGTCTCAAACCCCCGGGCTTACGGGCACAACTCATATCTAGCTCAAATCTAGGGCGGATATGGGGAGACCAGCGCGCGTCCGCCATGTCTGACTGATGATGGGGTCCCCCCAGCAAAACACTCTGAAAACCGGGGGTCTGAAGTTCATCTCCTCCATCGGACCGATTGTGCTGCTCTGGCGGGCAGCGTAGTGCCCTAGCCTGGCAATTTAAGCGGACCGCCGTTAACAAACCCTACCCGTCCAAAATTACCCCTTCCGTGTTCCGTCCACCTCTGTCGCCACTTTTTACTCACCGTCCACCATCACTAGTATCCACGCCACCACGCCGATGGGTAAGGAGCTGTAAATCTGACAGCATCAGTAATTGTGTAACTGTGACTGCCTCTGCTACCGAGGTGTTGACCATGCCACCTTCCACCAATACCCTTTATGTATCAAGTTGACTTTGTATTTCAATCGAGTCTTGCCTTGGGTATAGTAGCTGCTACTCGTCCACTTCTACATCAAAACTATTTAAAATCCTAGATATCCCACCAATTTTGTTTCGACAGACCCATATTTTTTGAATCAAAATCAGCAGCACCCAGCTAGCAGTTACTTTTCGAGAAGTGGTTTGGTTTTATTACTTTTGGAGAAGTGCCCAGTAATGGCCCGCGTCCACATGTTTTTTTGTCGTTATTTAGCTAATGATAGAAGATCTCTTATAATCAAACGGCATGGTCCACTTTGTAGACTAATAGTTAATCAATACCCTAATCATGGATCGATCGGGTAAGCTGCTGACCATTGCGTTCTCTGAACCACTTGGGCATTTACTTGGGCTAGCGATTAGTTTCATAATGGTACTTGTCTATTAAAAACGCATAGGGAGCTAATCAAAGAATTGAAGCAAAGCACATAAGGTGAAAATATGGCAATACCTTTGTGAAGTTCTATTCTCATAATATTGTTGTTTTTGCATTTTGATTCGGTTGAAATGATACAATGCAGCTGAAATGACCACCACAAAGAAACATGTGGATTGCTCCGGTAAAAAAAACAGCTGATGCAAATGTAAAAGCTATAATTGTAACAATGGTACTACCTCCATCCGGCATAGTGCCACATACATCCGTTTGAGCGTCAAATAATTCCGGATGGAGGGACTAAATCTGAAGCTACAGTACTGGATTGCATTTTTCCAAACATACTATTGGGTAGATCTCAGTCCTTCAGAGATGATCATAGGGGTAGTGTGTACTGTGTTAAAAAAAGTAAGTAAATCCTAACAAATCCCTTATGTCCTCTATGTCGCACATCCTCGATGCCAATCCTTCTATTTAGCTCCATGAGCTGAACTCTAACTATTAGAAAAGAGGGCTTTGGTCCAGATCGGGTTAGCCCATTAGTTCCGGTTCAGTCTAGAAATGGGACTAATGAGGGAATTAGTCCCGGTTCCTGCGCCCAGGGGCCACGTGGGCCATTTGTCCCAGTTCGTCTGGACCTTTTAGTCCCGGTTGGTGCCACGAACCGGGACTAAATGGTGTGATGTCCATTAGTACCGGTTCGTGACACCAACCGGTACTAAAGGTTAGACCTTTAGTCCCGATTCGAGCCACCAACCGGTACTAATGGGGTTTGAGGCATTAGTACAGGTTCATGGCACGAACCGTTACTAAAGGTCCCAT
>NW_021280588.1:22317-28837 GCF_002162155.2 Triticum dicoccoides
AAATAAGTTTCCCATGTGATATGTGCTCTAGTTGGGAAAATTTGCAAATGTGAATTTCGAATTTATTTGCAAAATCTCTCTAGAATTTAGTAAAATGGGCATAACTTTTGCATACTAACCCCGTTAAACATTTTCAAAATCCTCAAAAACCTAACAGAAAAAAAGTTACGGGGCTTTTAAGATCTAGAGTGGAAAAAATCGAAATTTTTTCAAACTTTGGTCAAACAATGGTCAAACTAATTATTCTAGAATATTAGTGTTACTAAATAATTATTTCAGTTATTTTAAATTTTGGTCAAATCTGGTCAAACTATGGTCAAACAATGGTCAAACTAATTATTCAAGAAATATTAGTGTTACTAAATAATTATTGTTTTTTAAAACAATAGTTTCAAACTCAAACAGTGAAATTTGTCACTTCATGCTCAAGCTGGGGAGTGGGAGGATGGGTGACCGTTCGGGAAGTTAGATGATTTGGAATGATGAGAGGTGATTAGAGATTAGAGGATAAATTGAATAATGATGAGGGGTGGTGATTAGAGATTAGAGGTTAAAATAATTCAGAAATTTGAAAGTAAAAAAATAAAAGAAAATTCAGAAAAAAAATTCATAAAAAAAATCATAAAATCTCCTTTAGTCCCGGTTGGTGTTACCAACTGGGACTAAAGGTGGAGCTCCACGTGGCCACGACCTTTAGTCCCGGTTCGTGTTAGAACCGGGACTAAAAGGGGGAGGCATTAGTAACGACCCTTTAGTCCCGGTTCATGAACCGGGACTAAAGGCCCTTACAAACCGGGACAAATGCCCTGTTTTCTACTAGTGTCTGCCCAGGGACTTGGTGAGAGCATCCGCAAGTTGGTCCTTAGTACCCACATAATCGAGGTCAATCTGGCCAATCTCAACACATTCTCGAATGAAGTTGTACCTCAGATCAATATGCTTGCTACAATTGTGATGTACAGGGTTCTTGCTTAGTGTGATCGCCAATTTTTTGTCGAGCAGCAACAGGATGCTTCTCGGTGTAGTACTCTGATGAATGTCACCGAGCAGCCTGCTCGACCACGCTGCCTGCATGGCAGCTGTGGCCGCCGCAACATACTCCCCCTCACAGGAGGTCATAGCAATGATCTTCTGCTTCTGAGACGCCCATGTGAGCAGATTTTCTACAAGGAAGAAGACAGAGCCACCGGCGAAAACATAATTGTTGGCTAAAAGTAGATCGAAGACTTGACGAAGTCTAAATCTACCTCCCAGCAAGATCAATAGACATTATTTCAACAAAAAAAATTATTGATAAATATGTCATGGGAACAAATGTCAATTTTTATAATTGGGACTGTCTCTGGTACCGAGGTGTTGACCATGCCACCATCCACCAATAACCATTATGTATCAAGTTGACTTTGTATTCCAATCAAGTCTTGCCTTGGGTATAGTAGCTGCTACTCGTCCACGTCTACATCAAAACCATTTAAAATCTTAGACATCCCACCAATTTTGTTTCGATGCATGCATATTTTTGGAATCAAAATCAGCAGCACCCAGCTAGCAGTTACTTGTCGAGAAGTGGTTTGGTTTTATTACTTTTCGAGAAGTGCCCAGTTACGGCCCCCGCCCACATGTTTCTTTGTCGTTATTTAGCTAATGGTAGAAGATCTCTTACAATCAAACGGCATGGTCCATTTTGTAGAGTAATAGTAAATCAATACCCTAATCATGGATCGATCGGGTAAGCTGCTGACCATTGCGTTCTCTGAACCACTTGGGCATTTACTTGGGCTAGCGATTACTTTCATAATGCTACTTCTCTATTGAAAACGCATAGGGAGCTAATCAAAGAATTGAAGCAAAGCGCATAGGGTGAAAATATGGCAATACCTTTACGAAGTTCTATTATCAGAATATTATTGTTTTTGCATTTTTGATTCAGTTGAAATCAATACAAAGCAGCTGAAATAACCACCACAAAGAAACATGCTGATGCAAATGTAAAAGCCATAATTGTAACAAGGTACACCCCCTTAAACACATCAAGGGCTGAGATTCATCCATACCACTTCGCTGCTAGGGGCACGATCGTCTTATGTAAGAAATATTGCCCCCGCGCGTCCGCGGCGATACCCCCGCGCGCCTGTGTATACGCGGCTGCGGGACGAGCCGAGCGGCTTGGCAGTCGTGAGGGCGCCAGCCGAGCCGAGCAGTTGGCAGTCGCGAGGGCGTGTTTTTTTTAAAAAGTCGGCGTTGACCGGTGGGGCGTACGAGTGGACGTGGCGCGGACGGCCGTATCGTCGTACAATAACTGCATTGCAGTAATGGCGGCGTGCATGCAGGCGCCGACTGCTCGCGGCAGATCTCGTCCTACCCACCTGGTAGCCTCGTAGTCCGCGCCTGCCACTGCCGCCCGTGCGGCGACCGGGCGCCTGCCGCCAGCCTTCCGCCTCGGGCCGGCAGTAGACGCGACCGGTCGGCTGCGGCCGCTGCGGCGACCGCCCGCCCGCCTTGAGGCGCCACCGACGCGTCGACTGCCGCGCCTGCCACTCTCGCACCTTCCCACGCCACTGTTGCAGCGTCCAGACGCCACCGACGTCTCGCCTGTCGCGCCGCACCTTCACACGCCGCCGCTGCCTCGCTTTGACACGGCACCGCTGTCGCGCGTGCCGCCAGCCGGCCGCCTCTTCCTCGGGGCGTGCGCCACCGACGACTCGCCCGCCCACCTCCCTCCCCCGCCTTCTATAAAAGAGCGCGCCACGCCGTGCCATCTCCCTCGGCCCGCCCATCTCTCTTCCTCTCCTCGCCCGCCCATCTTGCTCTCCTCGCCGCAATGTCTCCAGCGACTCCGACGAGGGCGCGTGGCCGACCGGCGTCTGGCCGCTGAGCCTCACCATCGCCGACACGGAGCTTATGGCCCGGTACGGCGTGTTGGTGCCGCCGGCAGCCAAGGTGCCGGGGCCATGGCGGATCGGGGCGAACGGCATCCCCACCATGGGACCGCCGCCGACGAGGGAGAAGCTCCGTGAGTTCCCTGGCGGCCGGTACAACCGGAGGGCCCGGCGCAGGTTCTGGCGCGGGAAGAACTTCGACATCGTCCTCGGCGTGTTCAGGGACGTGGCGGCCGACCGCATCGTCGGGGACATTACCGGCGAGGCCGACACTTCCCGTTGTCACCGTCACGGCCCACCTCCAGCCGGCCCCACTGCCTCGACACAGCAGGCGCCCCCTGCCCCGGCGCTGGTCGACATCCCGCCGGTGCAGGCCGCCCTCACGCAAGACGGAGACCCCGACGACACGCCGGGGCTAGTTGCGGTGCTGGCCCGGTCGGCAGAGGAGGCGGCGGCCACTCGTGAGGAACGAGAGCGGTTGGTGGCCATAGCGGCGGTGCAGGAGCAGCAGGCGCGGGAAGACAACTGGTGGGATTTTAGCGACGACGACGACGACGATGACAATGGCGGCGACGGCGGCGAAGGAGAGGCAGGCAGTATGGCGCCGGTCGTCGACCTCACTGGCGCCAGCGACGACGAGTAGTCTAGTTTTAGGGTATTTTATTTAAATTTCGGTCTAAGTTATGTAAGAGCAGTGCTCGGTTATGTTTAGGGTTATGTAAAATATTTTGAATTATGAATGAACTCGGAGTGGTTTATCTGGAAAAAAAAATCTGTATGTTTAATTTGATGTTAGTCATGCAACTTGGAAAAATAAACGGAAACATGAATTTTAACGGTACGAGACGATACTCGACACACAAATTGTAGAAAAATCAGTCGCAAAACGCATGCATGGGTCCTTCCCTCATACCCGAAGGGTGTCCGGAGAACTTGTCATGCATGCACAGCAAAAACATATTGCGTCACGTCCGGGGTGTGGTATGTGGTGTTGTCACCTAAAAATTATAAAAAATTCTTGAAGCGATAAAAAAGACAGAAAGCTTTTCATGCATCCTACTGATGATGGTGGAACACTATAAAAAAATGTGGGTACATTTGAAGGCTGTCGGAAAAAAAAACTCCTGCCCGAACGTTCTCCGGAGTAGGAGGCGAATTTTTCGACATATTCGGAATGACCTCAACTTTTGCAAGTGAGTTGATATGCCCACCTCCACAGTCAATACAAGATTTGAATGTATTTGGACATGAAAAACATGTTGCGTCACGTCCGGGGATGTGGTATGTGGTGTTTTCATCGAAAAAATTATGGAAAATTCATAAAGTAAAAAAACCCAGAAAACTTGTCATGCATCGTACGATGGTGGAACACTATGGAAAAAACTTGAGTTAATTTCAAGGATGTCGAAAAAAAATTAGTTGGTATGTTCACCCTGACATTCAATCCAAGAATTGAACGTATTTGAACACCAAAAAACATTCATAAAGCGATAAAAAATATTTAAAACATGACATGCATCCTAGTGATGATGGTGGAACACTATAAAAAAAATATAGAAGGCAAAAAAAATAGTGATGCAAGAAAAAAGTCCACCTGTGCTTGCACGCCGCAACTGCGCTTAATCGGTCTGGCCCGATCAAGCTGGGTGGCGAAAGGGCCGGCCTTTCGGCCCAGCTACGGCCTGCAGCACTGGCCAACGGGACAGTGGCGGGGCGGGGCGGGAATCAGGGGAGTTCGAAACGGTGGTGGGAGCTTGGTATATAAACCGGTGGCGGCGGCGTTTGGCGGGCGAGGTGGGACTAAACGTTAGTCCTCACCCCCGCCGACCCTGCCACCGCACCGCGCGCGCACTTAATGGGCCGGCCCAGGCGCGATGTCGCGCACAGTCACTGGGCTGTCGCGCACACTTAATGGGCCGGCCCAGGCGCGCTGTCGCGCACAGTCACTTTTGTTAATTTATAAGTAAGAATAATGAGTTTCTATCACAATTTATAGGTAAAAATAATCAGTATATTTTTAATTTTTATGAGTTTTGTGTTAATGCCTAACATTTTGCAGCTTATTAAAAATTATTAATTAGTTTATTGATATAACTAATAATTTGGAAACGACCGTTCATAAAATAATGTACTTGACATAGAAATTATTAAGTAGTTAAATTAAAAACAGTACTTAATACAGAATTTATTAAGTAATTATATTAAAGAGAGTACTTAATATGGAATTTATTTTGTGTTGAAAATATACATATTAAAAATTTACTATTGTTATTTCTGCGCGAATTGACGAGCTGATATTAAAAAAATAAGATAGTAATAATGTCAGTTGACTTTATTTAAAGTCATATGACATTATTACTACCTTATCTAATAAATATCTCAAAGGCGGCTATATAAGCCAGTCCTGGCATCCCTCGGCGCGCGAGGTGGGACTAAAAAAGCGCCCCTTCCACTTCCCCCCGCTCCGTGAATTGTAGGACCAAACAAAAATAATCATGACAAAAAATAAGCCCACCGGTGCTTGCAAGCCGCATCTGCGCTTAATCGGTCCGGCCCGATCAAGCCGGGTGGTGAAAGGGCCGGCCTTTCGGCCCAGCGACGACCTGCAGCACAGGCAACGGGGCAGTGGCGGGGCGGGACGGGAATCAGAGCAGTTCGAAACGGTTGTGGGAGGTTGGTTTATAAGCCGGTCGCCGCGTCGTTCCGCGGGCGAGGTGGGACTAAACTTTAGTCCTCACCTCCGGCGACCCTGCCCCCGCACCGCGCGCACACTTAAGGGCCGGCCCAGGCGCGCCGTCGGGCACAGTCAGGCCGTCGCGCACAGTCAAGACTTTGTTTTGTTTAAAAAGATAGTATTATGTTTTTAGTTATTTATGCCTGGCTTATAGTATAAAGAAATTCTATAATTAATAAAAGTCCAAACGTAATATAAAATTGTTAACTATATTTATTATAATAATAATGAATTGTTTATTGAAATTTATACGAAAAACAAATGAGTTTTTTACAATTAATTGCTAAAACAATAATGAGTTTTCTGATAATTAATTGATAATGAGTTTTTTGTAATGAATATTTTAATCAGTTATTTCTTTCAATTAGTGATTACATTTTTAATATTTATGTAATGTTAATTAACTTGATAACAAAATTTGAAACATATGGAAAGTTTAGTACTGTAATGTGTTGCATTAACGGCTAAATGTGTTTACATAATAATAATGCGTTGTTTTTTTAATTTATAAGTAAGAATAATGAGTTTTTTGTAATGTGTTTTCGGTGCCTTTCAGGGAGAAAACCATAGGAAATTCATACGGTGCCAGAAAATTATGAAAACTTGCAGGCATGATGGCCCTGGCGATGAGTGCGTGTGGAAAAAGTTAGGGGTCCACCGGCTGAGTAAGAAAAGAGAACGCAGTATGCGGCTGACATCGTTCATATCCGATCAGTGCCGGTTACATGGGAGGTACGAGGTGGCACGCACGAAACGTCACCCAAATTTGGGATGCAGTGGGCATGCCCATCTTAGGGCCCCACGCAAAAGTTGAACGAATTCGGACACCAAACGCACGTTGCGTCACGCCCGGTCAGTGTTTTCGGTGCGTTTCAGGGAGAAAACCATAGGAAATTCGTGCCAGAAA
>NW_021280588.1:29870-38322 GCF_002162155.2 Triticum dicoccoides
AAAAAGTTAGGGGTCCACTGGCTGAGTAAGAAAAGAGAACGCAGTACGCGGCTGACATCGTTCATATCCGATCAGTGCCGGTTGCATGGGAGGTACGAGGTGGCACGCACGAAACGTCACCCAAATTTGGGATGCAGCGGGCATGCCCATCTTAGGGCCCCACGCAAGAGTTGAACGAATTCGGACACCAAACGCACGTTGCCTCACGCCCGGTCAGTGTTTTTGGTGCGTTTCACGGAGAAAACCATATGAAATTCATACGGTGCCGGAAAATTATGAAAACTTGTAGGCATGATGGCCCTGGCGATGAGTGCGTGTGAAAAAAGTTAGGGGTCCACCAGCTGAGTTAGAAAAGAAATCATAGGAAATTCAAACCATAGGAAAATAATGAATGTTGCATTTAAAAATGCATAAATATTTTCTGAAATGTTAAAGTAGAATGCAGGTTTTTAATAAATGCATCGTGGGCCAGCCGGCGGTAGTTATACGGGACGGGCGTAGTGGCCCACTATGGCGTGACCACGTATATGACGCCGTACGTGCGTGCATGGCATGGAAACCACGCCGCCATTACCTCGCCCCTGGACCGCCTAACCCCGCCGCCTCCACGTACGCCCTCCCCCCGATCCGACCGTGACACCGCCGTGGCCGTCCCAACTCCCGTCCCTGCCGGCCTGACGGCGGCCATACAGTTCGGCATCTGCGCGCGCGACTTGGATCTCAGTCCCGGCCGTGCCGTCTCGGCAAAGTCGCCCGCACCCTAAACCCTACGACGGGCCGTCGGCCAGTGCGCTGGTGTGGGCAGAGGGCGCGCGGCTGCCAGGACTAACCCACACCGGGTGGGGTTAGGCAACGTGGGCTGCTGCCGGTGCTCGTCGGGACGCCGGAAGGTATGGTATTAAACCATCACTTATGTAATGTTTTTTGAATCTCGTAAATAGTTAGGTCACTGTCATCTTATATAGAATGCATGAATTGGTTGAGAAGTGGTGCGAATTGGTGGTAAAATTCACACCCAGACAGCGCATGATGCTACGTGGCACGAATTTGGACTGTATGTTGAGAATTCCTTCAGTGAAAATGAGGAAAAATTTATTGGAATTTATGATTACAACGTATGATAGTAGTAGAAAGCGATTTATTATTCGGCCAAATACTGACGGCATCAGTGTTCTTAATGAAGATGTTTATGACATATTCGGGCTACGTCACAAGGGTGATGATGTCAGTAGCATGATTGCAACAGTACAACTAGATGCCAAAAAAATTGTTCCGAATCGGTTTCTAGACAAAAGAACGGGCCTAATCCTCATAGATGAGTTGATAAAAAATATTGTTGATACTCAGCCATATAATGATGATTTTGTGAGAAGAGCTGTACTTGTTCTTTTGGGTATAGTCTTAGCACCACAATCCACCAAGTTTGTTCCTTATCGTTATTACAAAATGGTGGAGGACGTGAATGCTATCAAGTCATACAATTGGAACAATTTCACGTTGGGGGTGTGCATGGATGCTATTAAAAAATCAGTCGAAGATCTTGAAAAATTCAAGTGGCCTATCGGGAACTTGGCTCTTCTTCAGGTACAAGTCATTTGGTAAAAGTTGTATGTACATATAATTTTTATGTGATCTATGTGTCGGACTAGTTGCGTTTATATCATGCAGTATATATACTGGGAAAAAGTTGAGCCAATTGGTGTGGATACATTTGATCCATTGTCTCATGAATACCCACTAATGCTTAACTGGCCAGAAACGGAAGGGAAAAAGCGAGACGACTATGACAACATGCACGGGCGTGGCACCGGCAATGTGAGTCAATAAGTATAGTCCTTATTGGTTGCACATACTAATTAAGTATATTTGCTATTTAATTTATTTTTTGTTTGTTGTACAGATTGAAAACTGCGTTAGCGAAGAGTACAGACGTGCTAAGGTAGCACGTGAAGGGACTGTCCCTGAGGAAGAAACGAAAAACCTAAACGGAAAGGTGGTGGCGGGAGTAGAAAGTCAAGCACGTCCGCGGTTTCCTCGAACACGACTTATAGTATGGACCGTGTGATGACATACATAAAGCTGCTTCACAAAGAGGTTCTAAATATACCCGAAAGATGTGCACAGGTAATTTAGAAGTTGTATTGAACATGTTATAATTGTTCAACTACTTATCGTGTTTCTTTTGTGTTTGCAGATGGTAATGGAAAGGTTGAACATGGATGGTGTGTTGTACAAACACAATAAGAGGGACAACAATGACGAATTTGATAATGTAGGTGAAAGAGTTGGGATGGAGAATGGCCAGTACAAGTCATCAAAATATTGGCCAGATATTGATTCACCTACCGACGTAAAGATAGAAACATCTTTCACGGGTATCGATGATACATCCGTGCCCGTTGATGACACGGGTGCTCCAGCGACGACACCGGGTAAAGGTGAAGCTACTGATCCTTTCATTATAGACGATAATGGAAACTCTCCATCTTCGGCATCAACTGTACGTACAAAAGACTTTCTGTCTATGTCCCAAACCCCGAAGAATGCTGATATTTCTGGTGAGTCTATGGATGCTTTGTCACCAACTAAGTCTGAAGACACGTTCGAGAGTTACCCGGCAGAGAGCAACATAGGTAATGGTGAAGGCAGTCAGGAAAATGATGGTAAGCGCAAAAGAAAAAAGTTGAAATATTGCCAATCCCCCTATGACATTCTCGTTACACGCAAGAAACGTGTTAAAAAAAGTAAGTCAAGTACTACTTTATAATTCATTCACGCGTTATGTAAATTTTGTTATTATTTTTAATGACTGCAGCTGCATTGTTTTAGATCTGTTTACATCGTCATCACATTCAATTCTTGCAAGTTCTCTTAATATGACTCCGGATCACATAGAGGCAGCCAAGGTTTTTGTTGAGACTCTCGCATCGTCAAAGAAGCATGCACACCGAACCGTGGTCGATGTGCCGCCACCAGATGGGGACATATGCACGCCAGCTATGCTTCATGATGTCCTCACGTTTAAATGGTTGAATGGCGCTGTAAGTATGAGTTTGGTTTTAACAAAACTCTCATTTGTACTTTACAACTTGATAGAAATTTTTTGTTTATGTATGCAGATCATCAATGCATATTGTAAACACCTACAACACCGTGATTTTTCTGATCGTTACATATCAACAACGTGGTTCCCCAAATTTATGTTGAGTAGGACAAGGGGAAAGACCAAGCCTGTAAATGATTTAGACTCAGAACATGTTACAAAGAAAACAAAAGTCATCGCAAGAGTAATGGATGAGTATTTTAGACGGGACAAGGTATTGCTTTCATATTTATTTGTTTTTATTAGTCATTGCTATTTAATTTAAATAATGTCATTTGGTTACTATGTAGGCGTATTTTCCTATCCACGTTAATGATAATCATTGGATAACCATAGTGATGCACACCGTCAAAGAGGAGTTTCAAGTTCTTGACTCAAATTCTAAAGGCGCAATTAGCCAAAGAATTCGCAATATGATTGCCACCCTGATACCCTATATTTTCCACACTCGTATTCAGAAAAATATTGAGGCATACATTAAATTCTGGTTTTGTTATTTTGTTTCAGAGAGCTGAAATATCTAAGGATATTATGGAGGCCAACTCAACTCTTGAATCAAAAAAAATTTCCAGATGTCTCATCATGGCCAATTAATGAGTATAAAATGCCGAGACAAATAGATGGGTAAGTTAAACGAGTACAAGCAAGTGCATGCTATATCGTAAGCTGATCACACATGTTTATTGCAGAGTGTCTTGTGGACTTTTTGTGATGTGGTGCATAAAATACTGGGACGGAGATCGCTGGACAAATGAATTTGACCAGGAAGAGATTAATGAGTCAAGGCCACGTATTGTCGCGGAAATCATTTTTTCAGAGGTGAACAAATTAGAGAAGGTCAAGATGAAAATTGTTAAAATCATGAAGAAGGAATAGGTATTAGCATTGGTAGGGTTTTAGTCCCGTAGAAGGTTTCCCTACCTTTGTTTGATACTTTGATCGATTGTAATGCGACATGGCACTGGGACAGATTTCGACAATTTTTCACATTTTATTTATCGCTTTCATGTGAGACTAAACATTTAAATGCGTGTGGGCAAGTAATATTATTGCTGTCCTAAAATGTATCACTTTGCGGCTGCGATGATATATGTACTTTTGTTGTTTCAACTCGAGGCGGTCATTTATTTAATAAAAAATATCCCCGTCGTCCTGACTTGGCGTGATGTGGACAAAACCTGCACAATTTCCCACGTCGATTCTGGTGGCCGCAGCGGCGCTGGATCCGACTAATATTCCAGCTCAGCCCGTGCGGTCACCGACAGCCGAGGCAGTGGCGGGCCCGCGCACTCCAGCTAGTGCGGGCTAGCGCGATTCGCCAGGCGCCACGCGCGGGTCTGCTGGCCCAACAGCCGACCGACCGACAGCCGCGCGCCGGGTGGCACACGTCTCGTCCTGCCCCACCTAGCGGGCAATGATCCCGAGGAGGAATATGGCGATCTGTCGGGTCATAAACGACACGCGTCGGGCGCGTGGGCCGATCCACTTCGTGTGTGGATGGGGACACTGGCGCATTGTGCCAACTAGGTTTTGTCCCACCTCGCCCGCGGAGAGACGCGTCGACCGGTTTATATACCCGCGTCGTTGCCTCCTCACAAGCTCGCTACAGGAATATATGACGTTGTGCGCCCGCCCTGTTGTACGCCATGGCCTCCCCGCTCGGCGGCCGAAACGCCTCCCAGGAAGGCGTTGTACTATATGACGCCGCGCGCTCGCCCGGCCACGGCGTGGCCTTTTTTTCAAATAGTTTTTACACTTACATTAAATTTTACAAATGTTAATCAGTTGACAAATTCATGTTTCACACATAATAATAAAAATCGCATGTCTCATAACATCGAACAAGGTGGCATAAAGATTAACTCATAATGCCATGTCTCTTATGCAAAAAACAAATAAACTGAAAGTGCCAGTGCCTTCCATCGAACAAGTTGGCTTAAAGAATAAACTCAAAGTGCCATGTCTCTTATCCTTAAACAAATAAAATAAAATTGCCAGTGCCTTCAATTGATTATGAATACTTCATCTTTATGCCCGGTTCCTACATAATAAAATAATGTAAAACTTAATTTTCATTCTCAGGGCACGTTTGCCGTCTATGCACCTCTTTCTTACAAATGCCACAAAGAGGACCGGGTTTTTTCTCAGAAAATGATTTTGGTCTTCCATTTTTTGTAACATTTCGATCTTTCTTTGCCCGCCCTGTCATGCTCTGTTTAGGGGCGGCCTTCGTGGAAACTTTCACGGGATCACCTATGACATCAACATGCTGTTCCGGCTGACGTGGCTCTTCATGCACATTTCTTCTACTACCAACAACATCATTTTCAGGGACCTTTTTCTTCGCTATTATATTATGCAGACACTGCATGAACTCATCAAAGGCGAATGGATCATTTGAACAAACATGAAAAGCTTCAGCTCCTGTTATACTGAGTTGACTGTAGCCGGCACGCTGCTCTTCCCCTGTCCAACCCCAGCCAAACATGTCACTCTTCCGCTGTGTAGGCAACCCACCTCTCGCAAATTTTGACATCCTCTTAAGGATGCAACACTTAGGTATAGATATTGTCAGATGAACCAACACATACAGAATGTGTTTGCAAGGCAATCCTTTCTGTAGCATTCGTCCACAACTGCAGTCTATCGTATTCTCAGAGTTTTCAGCTTGATAATTCACGCTGAACTGAAATTTGTGGTTATTTCTCCATGTTACGATGAAGGTGTGGCAGTCAACTCCCACTAGCGTCTCAAAAATCTCAAGCTCTCCCATCTTCTTCAGATCTTGTTGAAGAATATACTAATTGGAATGAGTGAATACTTCGGCAGCATGCTTCTCAATATCCTTATATTCTGTGGCTGATGGTGGCAAAGACTGATTTGAAACACAGTCATCATGCGCCTCATTCTCATGTAGTCGAACTATGCAATTCTCATAATGCACAACTAGGTCAACAATAGTCATACCGCCGTCCAGGTGAAGGTGAAGACAAGAGTTAAGGATTTCACTCCTCTGATTACTGCGCATACCGAGAAAAAAGCCATCTGACAGATGTGATGCTGCCCACAGACTCCTCTTCTTGTACATCCTACTCAGCCACTCTTCTGTTTTTCCATTTACGGACGAAAGCGTGCCATCTCACCTCAAAGTTAGCTGGAGAGGTGGAGTAGTACAAGAGCGACCTGAACTCATTTAGCGATTTGTAATTAAGGTGCTTCTGCATGTTTTTTTCCACGTGCCATGAGCAGAGACGGTGCAACACATCAACCAAAACCAACCGAATAGCTCGTATCAATGCAGCGTCTCCATCTGTGATGATTGACCTTGGCTTTTTTGACAATTGTCCTTCAGGAATGTCTGGAGCAGCCACACGTACGTCGCTTCGGTATCGTCGGACACAATGGCACAACCGAAAACTGTGGTGCAACGGTGGTTATTTACACCAACAAAGGGGTGAATGGCATACCATATCTATTATACATGTTGTCGAACACAGTCACGTCTCCATACAACTGATAGTCCCGCCGCGACTGTACATCGCACCAGAACATGCTCTTCAGACGGCCCTCCTTATCGAGCACATACTCAAAGAAAAAGTCTGGATCCTTCTCCTTTCCGCTCCTCATAATACCGATTGTTGTGTTAGCATCACCCTTCGCAATCAACTTCATTTTTTCTCGGCAACATAGGTTGTACACGTCTCGTCTCAGAAACCCACACTTATCATACGAGCCATACCTGCTAATGAAGTTGTCGACGATGATATGCTTTCTGATCCCAGCTCCTTCCATCGCCAAGATCTCAGCTATCTGGTGATCTCCCATCACTCGATGGGACCACAGAAATACCACCTCATCTGGTCTAGCCAACAAATGGTTGTGATCATCCATAAAAGCTGCCACGAACCAAACTCCACGTCCTTTGTCCAACTTCACAACTAAATGTGCGCCACACTCGCAACGAGTCTGAGGTCTTAGCCTGCGGGTACGGCCCTCCGGGTTTAAAAATTTACTAAGACGTTTTCCTGCCCTCGAGCAAACGTATCGCCTATACCGAACAGTGGTTGAAAGTCCCTTTCCTCGTTTCACCTTATCTTTTCTGATACTGAACCCACGGTCTTTGGAGTTGTTATTATAGAACATGTAGGCCTCCCATTGTGATGCAAATGTCATACCCATAACCTTCAACTGTGTCTCCAGCGCACGTTGCTGGATTTCAGCTTCCTTAATGTCCATATTCGCTCCATCCTCGTGCTCATATCCATCATCACCACACCAACCATCAAAGTTAGCCTATAATATTTCACATAAGCAAGTGTAAGTTGTCATCAACAAGTTTTTATTATTCAATGACATCTTAAATTTTGGACTGAACCTGGCTTATGTTATCCGCGAAAGATTCAACACCATGATTTGCCTCGTTCTGGACGTCAATATCCTCCTGCACATAAAAAAATCATATGCACATGTAAGTACCATATGGTTCTTCATCCGACGAAAAGAATGTACATGTCACTTACGTTTTCACTACAAGCACCCTCCTCATTCTTTTGAAAATCCTCCTCAGGTAAATTATCGTACAACGACCAGGATTCATTGTCGCTGCTATCATCATCATTTTTACTATCATCACTATTACTACGATCAACACTATCGCTACCATCCCACTCACTCGGGTCCAAAAACAGATCCGTAAATCCAGTTTCTTTATCCATTGAGTGATCTCACAACCAACACTGCAATATTATAATAAAAATGATCTATCAATTTTAAATCAAATTAAGTGTACTACAATCATATAGATGAGAACTTCTTATCTAACAAGTGATTTTTATTTACAGATACAATTTTTTTTGACAAACTAGACGGCTTACATGGCATGCACGTGCACTTCAGCCGGCCTGGCGTGGCTGCGGACGGCGAGGACGTTCCCGGAGAGGTTGATCACGGAGTTGTGGGCGGCGACGGCGTCCACGTAGGCCACGTCACCACGAAAACCTGAACGGAGGCGACATCACGTATGGCAGGCGACTCCAACAACGTCCGCGCCGGCCAGATCCCGGGTGAAGACGGGGAGAATGGTCGGCGATCGGCGGGGAAAGGCGGCAATCGGCCGGACGGGTAGACGTTGGAATTGGCAGCATGATCACGGCTAGATCGGCGGGGAAACGCGGCGATCGGCGGGTAAGGGCGGCGATCGGCGGGGCGGGGCAACGTTGGAATGGGCCGCGTGATCAGTACAGGTCGTGGGTAATTTTTTTTTCACGCGACGAGGAGAGGGTAGATGCGAGCCGACCGTATCGGATCGAGCCGTGCGCTCGGCTCTACCCGTATGGGCACGCCGCATAC
>NW_021280588.1:41006-51625 GCF_002162155.2 Triticum dicoccoides
CATCGTTCATATCAGATCAGTGCCGGTTGCATGGGAGGTACGAGGTGGCACGCACGAAACGTCACCCAAATTTGGGATGCAGTGGGCATGCCCATCTTAGGGCCCCACGCAAAAGTTGAACGAATTCGGACACCAAACGCACGTTGCGTCACGCCCGGTCAATGTTTTCGATGCGTTTCAGGGAGAAAACCATAGGAAATTCATACAGTGGCGGGAAATTATGAAAACTTGCAGGCATGATGGCCCTGGGGATGAGTGCGTGTGGAAAAAGTTAGGGGTCCACCGGCTGAGTAAGGAAAGAGAACGCAGTACGCGGCAGACATCGTTCATATCCGATCAGTGCCGATTTCATGGTGTAGGACCTTGAAGTATGTCTAGAGGGGGGGGTGATTAGACTACTTGACCAATAAAAACTTAACCTTTTCCCAATTTTAGAATTTGGCAGATTTTAGCTATTTTGTAACAAGTCAAGCAATCATCACACAATTCAAGCAAGCATGCAAAGAGTGTATAGGCAGCGGAAATTAAAGCATGCAACTTGCAAGAAAGTAAAGGGAAGGGTTTGGAGGATTCAAACGCAATTGGAGACACGGATGTTTTTGGCGTGGTTCCGATAGGTGGTGCTATCGTACATCCACATTGGTGGAGACTTCAACCCACGAAGGGTAATGGCTGCGCGAGTCCACGGAGGGCTCCACCCACGAAGGGTCCACGAAGAAGCAACCTTGTCTATCCCACCATGGCCATCGCCCACGAAGGACTTGCCTCACTAGCGGTAGATCTTCAAGAAGTAGGCGATCTCCTTGCCCTTACAAACTCCTTGGTTCAACTCCACAATCTTGTCGGAGGCTCCCAAGTGACACCTAGCCAATCTAGGAGACACCACTCTCCAAGAAGTAACAAATGCTGCGTTGATGATGAACTCCTTGCTCTTGTGCTTCAAATGATAGTCTCCGCAACACTCAACTCTCTCTCATAGGATTTGGATCTGGTGGAAAGAGGGTTTGAGTGGAAAGCAACTTGGGGAAGGCTAGAGATCAAGATTCATATGGTAGGAATGGAATATCTTGGCCTCAACACATGAGTAGGTGGTTCTCTCTAAGAAATTGTAAGTTGGAAGTGTAGGTTCGTTCTGATGGCTCTCTCCACGAATGAAGAGGAGGTGGAGGGGTATATATAGCCTCCACACAAAATCTAACCGTTACACACAATTTACCAAACTCGGTGGGACCGAATCATTAAACTCGGTCGGACCGATTTAGTAAACCTAGTGACCGTTAGTGAATTTCGGTGGGACCGACATGCAACTCGGTAGGACCGATTCGGTTAGGGTTAGGGCATAATGTAATCTCAGTAAAACCGATTACACAAACTCGGTGAGACCGATTTGGTAATAAGCTTTCCAGAGTGTTGGTCAGGTAAACTCAGTGGTACCGATTTGCTCTTTTCGGTGAGACCGAAATGTTACAAAAAGGAAACAGGGAGTTTACATTGCAATCTCGGTGGGACCGATCGCTCACTTCGGTTAGACCGAAACGTTACGAAGGGAAACAGAGAGATTACAATCCCATCTCGGTGAGACCGAGATCCCTATCGGTAAGACCGATTTGCTTAGGGTTTGTGGCAGTGGCTATGACTTTTGGAATCGGTGGCGCCGGATAGAAAGAATCGGTGTGACCGATTTTGGCTTTAGGTTTAGGTCATTTGTGGATGTGGGAAAGTAGTTGAGGGTTTTGGAGCATATCACTAAGCACATGAAGCAAGAGGCTCATTAAGCAACACCTCATCCCTCCTTGATAGTATTGGCTTTTCCAATAGACTCAATGTGATCTTGGATCACTAAAATGTAAAATGAAGTGTCTTGAGCTTTTGAGCTTGAGGCAATCCTTTGTCCTTAGTATTTTGAGGGATCCACTTTCATTATCCATGCCATGCCATTCATTGAGCTTTCCTGAAATAATAGTCTTGGAATAGCATTAGCTCAATGAGCAATATGTTGTTATGAATTACCAAAACCACCTAGGGATAGTTGCACTTTCAATCTCCCCCTTTTTGGTAATTGATGACAACATATAGATCAAAGCTTCGACAAATGATAATAAAATTTAAATAACATCGTTGCTTTGAGAAGTATGTGATAAGCAAGAGCTCCCCCTAAATTTGTGCATAGTTTTAGATTTGCTTTGGACTGCAAATGCACAATGAATTAGGCTCATGGGTTACTCTTCCATGTCACATACATCTTGGTGGAGCGCTCAAAATAATCAACAATGAATACATGCACTCATCACCAAGCATAGTGAGTGATCACATAAGATAGATAGGATAATATCAAGCATGCATAAGTGTAGCTTATGATCAAACACATGATCTTCAATGTCTCACAAGCATAGTATCTCAACCAATCAAACAAAGATAAAGCACACCAAAAGCAAGAGAGAACAAAAGCAACACACACTCTCTCTCGAAGCCTATGATCTATACATTTTTCTCCCCCTTTGGCAACAAGTTACCAAAAAGTTCATAGAAAATGCATAGTGCTAGATCGACTCTCAGGCTTGATCTTCTGGTGGTGGTGTCCTGATATCTCCAAGGATGAAGGCTTCAGTTGAAGTGGATGGAGCTGGAGTTGATGCTGAAGCTGGTTGCACTTGAGCTGAAGGGGCAGTGGCTGGTGCTGAAGTTGTTGCTCTAGTGTCTGTCACTGGTTCTGCAACTGACCTCTGGGCTCTGGGCACTCTGGCAAACACATTGGTGGTTGTCTTGCCCTTCCTCTCCTGCATGTCATCCTGCAGCTGCTCCACAACTGACTGAATCTCAGTTACCTTGACATTTAGATCATACAATTTTTGTTCCATGATTCTTTCCAAGCTCTCCTGGTTTTGAGTTAGGGTGGCCAACCCCTTCTCAATCCTTAGAGATGATGCTATCAAGTAACCAAGCTGCTCCAGTTTGGTTTTCAAGAAATATTCAGATGCCTCCTCTTGAGTTGGCATCTTGGCAGCCTTCTCCTTCCTTGCCTTCTCCTTCTTCTCCTGAGCTTGAACTGATTGTGGATCATCTTCATTCATGACAACCTCATTGTCCTCAAAGTCTGGATAAAGTGGAAAGTGTTCCTTATCCAACTGATATTTGCCAGTTCCCATCTTTGAGTTTATCAATTCTTGAATTTGAGGTGCATATCCACAGCTCCTCTTCTGATCTGCTGCAGTCCTCTTGATTGTTTCAATGATCAGGCTCATGACTTTGAACTTCTGTGGCACATCAAATAAATGCAACATGTTGATGGCATGCCCTCTGATCATGTTATGGTCACCAGACTTGGGCAACAAAGCGTGCCTCAGAATCCAATTTATAGTAGGTAGCCCTGACAGCAGAAAGTGGACTGATACAAAAGAGAAAGTCTCTAGGGCTTTGTTTGGGATCTCCTTGTACATGTGTTCCATGGTATTGTGTCCCATTTTCTTCTTTGCATAAATGTCCAGATCATCATCATTTTCCTTGGGGGCATTGATCAGACTTGCCCATTCTTCAACAGTGGACTGGTACCTTGTACCTTCAGACATCCAAACAATTCTTCCATTTGGGTAAAAATGTGCTGTGGAGTAGAATTGCATGATAAGCTCATCATTCCAGTTGGTGAACTTTTGTCCAACAAAATCTGCAACTCCACAAGAAATAAGGCTGTCTTGCACTCCGGGAGAGTGCTGTTCATTTTCCTTGATGAATTTCCAGTCAACCCACCTCATGTCACAAACTATGGGCTTCTTGTCCAATAAGATTGTCTCATAGAAGTCCTGTTGTTCCTTTGTGTTGAACCTGTAATCAACAACAGTTCTTCTTGTGGCATATGGATCTGCCATCCTCCACAGTCTTAGCCCTGAATCCTTCTTGATTTTCATGTCCTCAGCCACAGGATGGGCATCATTGTGGTCTGGTATCTTGGGCTTGAGTTTCCTTAGAACCTATCCTTCTTCATCTTCCTCCTCAGCAACTTCAGGCACTGGGGCCTTGTTCTTCTCAGCAGTTGGAATACTCCTAGTATTCCTCTTTGGTGCAGACTTGGCCTTGGGGGAAGCTTTGGGTGCTTCCTTGGGCTTAGATGTTGCAGCCCCTGATCTAATTGCATCTCCCATAAGCTTAGCTGCCTTTGGAGCTGGTGCAGCAAGCTCTTCCGCTTCCATCATGGAAGGTTGCCCAACAACTCTAGCCATGGTCTTCTTGACCCTTTCCTTCCTCTTCTTGCTTTCATCAGCTGGCTCTTTGGGATCAGGATTTTCAGGTAGTTGAGTTGATGCTCTGGCCTTGGGCATAGGTTGCCTTCTTGCAGGCGTTTTAATCTTCATGCCTGGCTTTATATCCTTTGTTGAGCCATATTCCTTCTTGAGCACCACTTTCTTGGAAGTAGCCTCATCGTCTTCAACTTTGTAATCATCATCCTCTGACTCTGAAGTTCTTTTCCTCCTTTGCCTAGTTGTAGCCTTAGGAAAATTGCTAGGAGTACTTCTGCTCCCTTCATCTGAAGTTGAGGGACTAGTGCCCTCACTCAAGTTCATCTCCTCTTCTGACCTGTTCTGGCTGTCACTTTGATCAGACATACTGCAAAAGCTGACTACTGACCCTGTGAAGAGTTATAGATGAGATAGAGAAGATGAGCATCACAAAATGCAGAGGTTTTTGCAAAAGAATGACTCTAAAGTTCATTCTTAGTTTTCCACAAAAAGCATTTCAGATCCACCGATTTTCAAACTCGGTAATACCAAAGCAGTTTTGGAACCTAAACTGATGATCTTGGTTGGACCGAGTTTCAGTTCGGTGGTACCGAGACTGCTAGGGTTTCACTAAATCCTCAAATCGGTTGCACCGATTAGTAATTCTTGGTCAGACCGAGAGTCACTAGTGTAATAGCATAAGCCAAATCGGTGAGACCGAGTTTTTCAACTCAGTGGGTCCGAGATGGTTTCGGCGGAAACCTAACCCCAAAAATTTGAATCACATCTAATCTATGAACTACTTTGGCTGGATAGAAGGGTTTCAATCGTGGTAAGAATCAATATGAAAACAATGTGCCAGGAATTAGACGTGGATAGCACAAAGATTAAGTCCATACCCTAACTTGGCGGTGGACTTGCTACGGCGGCAACGACGGGGAGGAAATCCGTTGACGGCGGCGAAGACCAGCGACAGGAGGCTGCTGGCGACGAGGAGACGATCCGGAGACCACGATGGCAGAGCAAGCTGTTGCACGGGCGAAGGGTTTCAGAGAAATTTCCAAACTTTTGCCCGTGGCTATATATATTGCTCGACCCTATCGGTGTGACCGAGTGGAACAACTCGGTGGCACCGAGATGCATAACTGTGTTCAGTTACAGCAAATCGGTGAGACCGAAAAGTTCAAATCGGTTGCACCGAGATTGAAAACTCAGATCAACTTGATGATCTCGGTAGGATCGAAATGGAAGGATCGGTCAGACCGAGAATCACTAAGAGGTTTTGGAAGTTTAAGTCTATGACGAATCGGGGACTCCGAGTGCTCCTCACACAGAGTGGTTCGAATCTGACTTGATCAAATTTTGTGATGTAGCATGAATAGAGTTTGAGACGAGAAGAGCATAGATAGCTAAAGAAGGTTCTTAGGCATTCTTGTCCATCCACTTGGCTCAAAGACCAAACAATAAAAACAACAAGTGGATGTCCTTGAATGAGTAAAATATGCACCAACATGCTCACACAATAAGATGGCAATTGAAATATGTGGCAAAGCATTCACAACCAATTCTAGCATCTATCAAACAATTGGCGATGACTAGGTCATCTATATATGAGTTTATTGACTTAGAGGCCAAATGAGAACATTTGATCATAGGTCATACTCATCGTTTAAGATCAAGTGGGGTTACCACTTTTACATAATGCATTGATGTGTTCACACCATTAGAGTTGCTTTGGCTCAATTCTTAGAGTTAAGCTCCCCCTAGATGTGAGATCCCCCCTTAGAGGGATGAACTAACCTTGGGTTTTGTTGATGATGACTTCATGTAGGTGTTGAAGATGTAGATGCTCAATGTTGATGTAGATCATTTGGAGCAATCCTTTGGAGTGAGTTGCACTTTCAACTTACCTACATGGGTTAGTCCCACAAGGAACAAACAAGAATATCCATAGACATAGAGTGATGCACACACAAGATGATGTCCATGAAAACATTAGGTTACCTTGTCCCTTGCCTTACCAACATGAGGGTTTGTGACTCCTTGAACTAGTGCAAGATGTGGAAGTTGATTGCACTTGTCGTTGCCAAAATGATATGAGTGAAGAATGTTGGCGGAGTCACCCTCAAGAACTCTCTAGTTCTTCTTCTTCGGGATCCACATCATCTTGATGGGAATCCTTGGAGTTGTAGTTGTACTTGATGAAGTAGAACTTGTGGTAGTCTTGGGGACCCACTTGAACGAGGCTTTAAGTGCTTCTTCAAATGCATCAATCTCTTCTTGAAGCTTGTCCTTGCCTTTGTTCTTGTGGTCTTGTGGTGGAAGATCATCTTGAGCTTGTGTCCCCTTGAAGGAAGTAGGATCATACTTCTCTTGTTGAGGAACAAACTTTGTCTTGGGGTATTGATCTTCCCACTCAACTCCATTGGCGTTGAACTTTCGTTCAAAACCAACACCTTGATTCTTCCGGTGCCTTTCTTGCTTGCGTACAATTTCCTCGAATTGCTTACTCCCGGCAAGGCTCTTGTAAACACCTTTCTCTATAATTCCCTTCAATAAACTATTTTCTTGCTCAAGTGTAACTTGGCTAAGAGAATCATTAGTGGAATCAAGAGAACTACTAGAAGCAACAATATTGGGTTTAACATTATTATTGTTACTACTAGACGAAGTATCTTCCTTGTACTTGTTACTAGACTTGACTTGAGGCATGTAAGTAGATAAGAGTAAACGCTTGGCAATGTAAGAAGAACTTTTCTTGCAGAGATCATCATTGATTGCCTTTAAGAACTCATGCTCTTGCTCAAGATTGAGCTTTTCAAAACGTAACTTCTCATGAGCCCCTAAAAGTTCTCGATGATCTTCGAAGATAGTTTCATGATCCAACTTAAGAGTGTTTAGTTCTTCAGTAAGAAGCTCAATTCTCTCCTTATCATTGTCATTCGTTTGATTAGCATGATTAATTGACGTTTCATCATAGTATTCATCACTAGAGTTGTCAACAAGTAAATCATCATCCACAAGCAAGTCATCTTCATCACTATTGAAATCAACATACTCGGGATGTGTTACCTTTGGACCTTTGGCCATGAAGATCCTTCCAATTCCTTCATTTGGTGAAACAAATATGTCGTAGGAGTTGGCTGACACAAGTGCTAGACCGGCGACTCCTTCTTCTTGAGTATATTCGTAGTTGGAGTGATAGCTTCTCTCGGAGTGATTGTCAGAGTCGGAGCTGGAAACCCATTCACCAACATGAGCTTGATTTCTTCGTTTTGTGTAGCTCCTTGATGACTTGTCCTTTCTTTCTGAATGCTTACTTCTCTATGAGGGTCTTCGTTCATAATGATCATCTCTACTCCTCCTCTCTCTTGGTGGTGATCCTTCCCTTTTGCTTCTTCCTCTTGGAGAATCTTCTCTTCTTTTGTAGGGTGCCGTACACTCATTGGAGTAGTGTCCGGGTCTCCCACAATTGTAGCAATTGCGCTCTCGACTAGAAGACCTTTTGTCATGATAAAACCTTGACTTGGAGCTTCTTTCTTTGCTTCTACTCTTGTAGAATTTGGTGAAGTTCTTCACCATTAAGCTCAATTCTTCTTTGAAGGTTTGTTTCTCACTTGATGATGTGGGGGCTTCACTTGAGGCTTTGTAAGCACCACTTGACTTGTTGTGAAGTTCCTCCTTATCCTTGAGTGACATCTCATGAGCAACAATCCTTCCAATGACTTCCGTTGGCTTGAGATCTTTGTAGTTTGGCATCATTTGGATCAATGTGCACACGGTATCATACTTTCCATCCAATGCTCTTAGGATTTTCTTGATGATGAATTTGTCGGTCATCTCTTCACTCCCTAAGCCGGCAATCTCATTTGTGATAAGAGCAAGCCTAGAGTACATTTCAGCGACACCTTCACCATCCTTCATTTTGAACTTGTCAAGCTGACTTTGGAGCACATCCAACTTGGATTCCTTGACGGACTCGGTACCTTCATGCATATCAATCAAAGTATCCCAAATTTGCTTTGCATTCTCAAGACGGATGATTTTGTTGAATTCTTCGGGGCACAATCCGTTGAAGATGATGTCACATGCTTGAGCGTTGTATTGAAGCATCTTCAATTCTTCCGCATTCGCTTCACGGTTCGGTTCATCGAAGAATTCACCTTGCAAGCCAATACAAATAATTGCCCAAACAGCGGGGTTATGTCCAAGAATATGCATTTTCATCTTATGCTTCCAACTAGCAAAATTAGTACCATCAAAGTAAGGACCTCTACGGTGATAATTTCCCTCGGTAGACGCCATACTCTCCTAGGTTGTGAAACCAAGGCTATGACCACCAAAAGCTATGGAAATCAAAGCAAATGGAGACCAAGGCTCTGATACCACTTGTAGGACCTTGAAGTATGTCTAGAGGGGGGGGTGATTAGACTACTTGACCAATAAAAACTTAACCTTTTCCCAATTTTAGAATTTGGCAGATTTTAGCTATTTTAGAACAAGTCAAGCAATCATCACACAATTCAAGCAAGCATGCAAAGAGTGTATAGGCAGCGGAAATTAAAGCATGCAACTTGCAAGAAAGTAAAGGGAAGGGTTTGGAGGATTCAAATGCAATTGGAGACACGGATGTTTTTGGCGTGGTTCCGATAGGTGGTGCTATCGTACATCCACGTTGATGGAGACTTCAACCCACGAAGGGTAACGGCTGCGCGAGTCCACGGAGGGCTCCACCCACGAAGGGTCCACGAAGAAGCAACCTTGTCTATCCCACCATGGCCGGCGCCCACGAAGGACTTGCCTCATTAGCGGTAGATCTTCACGAAGTAGGCGATCTCCTTGCCCTTACAAACTCCTTGGTTCAACTCCACAATCTTTTCGGAGGCTCCCAAGTGACACCTAGCCAATCTAGGAGACACCACTCTCCAAGAAGTAACAAATGCTGCGTTGATGATGAACTCCTTGCTCTTGTGCTTCAAATGATAGTCTCCCCAACACTCAACTCTCTCTCATAGGATTTGGATATGGTGGAAAGAGGGTTTGAGTGGAAAGCAACTTCGGGAAGGCTAGAGATCAAGATTCATATGGTAGGAATGGAATATCTTGGCCTCAACACATGAGTAGGTGGTTCTCTCTCAGAAATGGTAAGTTGGAAGTGAAGGTTCGTTCCGATGGCTCTCTCCATGAATGAAGAGGAGGTGGAGGGGTATATATAGCCTCCACACAAAATCTAACCGTTACACACAATTTACCAAACTCGGTGGGACCAAATCGTTAAACTCGGTCGGACTGATTTAGTAAACCTAGTGACCGTTAGTGAATTTCGGTGGGACCAACATGCAACTAGGTAGGACCGATTCGGTTAGGGTTAGGGCATAACGTAATCTCGGTAAAACCGATTACACAAACTTGGTGAAACTGATTTGGTAATAAGCTTTCCAGAGTGTTGGTCAGGTAAACTCGATGGGACCGATTTGCTCTTTTCGGTGAGACCGAAATGTTACAAAAAGGAAACATGGAGTTTACATTGCAATCTCGGTGGGACCGATCGCTCACTTCGGTTAGACCGAAATGTTACGAAGGGAAACAGAGAGATTACAATCCCATCTCGGTGAGACCGAGATCCCTATCGGTAAGACCGATTTGCTTAGGTTTTGTGGCAGTGGCTATGACTTTTGGAATCGGTGGCGCCGGATAGAAAGAATCGGTGTGACCGATTTTGGCTTTAGGTTTAGGTCATTTGTGGATGTGGGAAAGTAGTTGAGGGTTTTGGAGCATATCACTAAGCACATGAAGCAAGAGGCTCATTAAGCAACACCTCATCCCTCCTTGATAGTATTGGCTTTTCCTATAGACTCAATGTGATCTTGGATCACTAAAATGTAAAATGAATTGTCTTGAGCTTTTGAGCTTGAGGCAATCCTTTGTCCTTAGTATTTTGAGGGATCCACTTTCATCATCCATGCCATGCCATTCATTGAGCTTTCCTGAAATAATAGTCTTGGAATAGCATTAGCTCAATAAGCTATATGTTGTTATGAATTACCAAAACCACCTAGGGATAGTTGCACTTTCACATGGGAGGTATGAGGTGGCACGCATGAAATGTCACCCAAATTTGGGATGCAGTGAGCATGCCCATCTTAGGGCCCCACGCAAAAGTTGAACGAATTCGTACACCAAACGCACGTTGCGTCACGCCCGGTCAGTGTTTTCGGTGCGTTTCAGGGAGAAAACCATAGAAAATTCATACGGTGCCGGAATATTATGAAAACTTGCAGGCATGATGGCCCTCGCGATGAGTGCGTGTGGAAAAAGTTAGGAGTCCACCGGCTGAGTATGAAAAGAGAACGCAGTACGCGGCTGACATCGTTCATATCCGATCAGTGCCGGTTGCATGGGAGGCAC
>NW_021280588.1:51635-52540 GCF_002162155.2 Triticum dicoccoides
AACCATAGGAAATTCATACAGTGCCGGAAAATTATGAAAACTTGCAGGCATGATGGCCCTAGCGATGAGTGCGTGTGGAAAAAGTTAGGGGTCCACCGGCTGAGTAAGATAAGAGAACGCAGTACGCGGCTGACATCGTTCATATCCGATCAGTGTCGGTTGCATGGGAGGTACGAGGTGGCACGCATGAAACGTCACCCAAATTTGGGATGCAGTGGGCATGCCCATCTTAGGGCCCCACGCAAAAGTTGAACGAATACGGACACCAAACGCACGTTGCGTCATGCTCGGTCAGTGTTTTCGGTGCGTTTCAGGGAGAAAACCATAGGAATTTCATACGGTGCCGGAAAATTATGAAATTTGCAGGCATGATGGCCCTGGCGATGAGTGCGTGTGGAAAAAGTTAGGGGTCCACCGGCTGAGTAAGAAAAGAAAACGCAGTACGCGGCAGACATCGTTCATATCCGATCAGGGATGCGAGGTGCGTTTCAGGGAGAAAACCATAGGAAATTCATACAGTGCCGGAACATTATGAAAACTTGTAGGCATGATGGCCCTCGCAATGAGTGCATGTGGAAAAAGTTAGGGGTCCACCGGCTGAGTAAGAAAAGAGAACGCAGTACACGGCTGACATCGTTCATTTCTAATCAGTGCCGGTTGCATGGGAGGTACGAGGTGGCACGCATGAAACGTCACCCAAATTTGGCATGCAGCGGGCATGCCCATCTTAGGGCCCCACGCAAAGTTCGAACGAATTCGGACACCAAACGCACTTTGCGTCACGCCCGGTCAGTGTTTTCGGTGCGTTTGAGGGAGAAACCAATAGGAAATTCGTACGGTGCCGGAAAATTATGAAAACTTGCAGGCGTGATGGCCCTGGCGATGAGTGCGTGTGGAAAAAGTTA
>NW_021280588.1:53622-63137 GCF_002162155.2 Triticum dicoccoides
GGTTGCATGGGAGGTACGAGGTGGCACGCACGAAACGTCACCCAAATTTGGGATGCAGTGGGCATGCCCATCTTAGGGCCCCACGCAAAAGTTGAACGAATTCGGACACCAAATGCACGTTGCGTCATGCCCGGTCAGTGTTTTCGGTGCGTTTCAGGGAGAAAACCATAGGAAATTCATACTGTGCCAGAAAATTATGAAAACTTGCAGGCATAATGGCCCTGGCGATGAGTGCGTGTGGAAAAAGTTAGGGGTCCACCGGCTGAGTAAGAAAAGAGAACGCAGTACGCGGCTGACATCGTTCATATCCGATCAGTGCCGGTTGCATGGGAGGTACTGTTGGGGAACGTTGCAGAAAACAAAAATTTTCCTACTCGTTTCACCAAGATCATCTAGGAGTTCATCTAGCAACGAGTGATTAGATGCATCTACATACCTTTGTAGATCGCGCACGGAAGCGTTCAAAAGAATGGTGATGATGTAGTCGTACTCGACGTGATTCAAATCACCGATGATCAGCGCCGAACGGACGGCACCTCCGCGTTCAACACACGTACGGGACGGGAGACGTCTCCTCCTTCTTGATCCAGCAAAGGGGGAGGAGAGGTTGATGAAGATCCAGCAGCACGACGGCGTGGTGGTGGATGCAGGGCGTCACAGCAGCAGGGCTTCGCCGAGACTACGAGGGAGAGACGTAACGGGGGGGAGATGGAGGCGCCAGGGGCTGGTGTGAAATCCCTCCTCTCCCCCCACTATATATAGGGGTGCCAGGGGAGGCGCCGGCCCTAGTAGATGAGATCTACTAGGGGGGGCGGCGGCCAAGGGGAGGTTTCCCTCCCCCCCAAGGCACCTAGGGGTGCCTTCCACCACATGGACTCTTCCATGGTGGAAACCCTAGGCGCATGGGCCTATAGGGGCTGGTGCCCTTGGCCCATATAGGCCAAGGCGCACCCCCTACAGCCCATGTGCCCCCCCGGGACAGGTGGCCCCACCCGGTGGACCCCCGGGACCCTTCCGGTGGTCCCGGTACAATACCGATAACCCCGAAACTTGTCCCGATGCCCGAAATAGCACTTCCTATATATAATTCTTTACCTCCGGACCATTCCGGAACTCCTCGTGACGTCCGGGATCTCATCCGGGACTCCGAACAACATTCGGGTTTCTGCATATACATATCTTCATAACCCTAGCGTCACCGAACATTAAGTGTGTAGACCCTACGGGTTCGGGAGACAAGCAGACATGACCGAGACGACTCTCCGGTCAATAACCAACAGCGGGATCTGGATACCCATGTTGGCTCCCACATGCTCCACGATGATCTCATCGGATGAACCACGATGTCGAGGATTCAATCAATCCCGTACGCTATTCCCTTTGTCTATCGATATGTTACTTGACCGAGATTCGATCGTCGGTATCCCAATACCTCGTTCAATCTCGTTACCGGCAAGTCACTTTACTCGTACCGTAATGCATGATCCCGTGACCAGACACTTGGTCACTCTGAGCTCATTATGATGATGCATTACCGAGTGGGCCCAGTGATACCTCTCCGTCATACGGAGTGACAAATCCCAGTCTTGATCCATGTCACCCAACAGACACTTTCGGAGATACCCGTAGTCTACCTTTATAGTCACCCAGTTACGTTGTGACGTTTGGCATACCCAAAGCACTCCTACGGTATCCGGGAGTTACACGATCTCATGGTCTAAGGAAAAGATACTTTGACATTGGAAAACTCTAGCAAACGAACTATACGATCTTGTGCTATGTTTAGGATTGGGTCTTGTCCATCACATCATTCTCCCAATGATGTGATCTCGTTATCAATGACATCCAGTGTCCATAGTCAGGAAACCATGACTATCTGTTGATCAACGAGCTAGTCAACTAGAGGCTCACTAGGGGCATGTTGGTGTCTGTTATTCACACATGTATTACGATTTCCGGATAACACAATTATAGCATGAATAAAGACAATTATCATGAACAAGGAAATATAATAATAATGCTTTTATTATTGCCTCTAGGGCATATTTCCAACAGTCTCCCACTTACACTAGAATCAATAATCTAGTTACATTGTGATGAATCAAACACCCATGGAATTCTGGTGTTGATCATGTTTTGCTCTAGGGAGAGGTTTACTCAACGGATCTGCTATATTCAGGTCCGTATGTACTTTACAAATCTCTATGTCTCCATCTTGAACATTTTCGCGAATGGAGTTGAAGCGACGCTTGATGTGCCTTGTCTTCTTGTGAAACCTGGGCTCCTTGGCAAGTGCAATAGCTCCAGTGTTGTCACAGAAGAGCTTGATCGGCCCCGACGCATTGGGTATGACTCCTAGGTCGGTGATGAACTCCTTCACCCATATTGCTTCATGTGCTGCCTCCGAGGCTGCCATGTACTCCGCTTCACATGTAGATCCCGCCACGACGCTTTGCTTGCAACTGCACCAGCTTACTGCCCCACCATTCAAAATATACACGTATCCGGTTTGTGACTTAGAGTCATCCATATCTGTGTCGAAGCTAGCATCGACGTAACCCTTTACGACGAGCTCTTCGTCACCTCCATAAACGAGAAACATTTCCTTAGTCCTTTTCAGGTACTTCAGGATATTGTTGACCGCTGTCCAGTGTTCCTTGCCGGGATTACTTTGGTACCTTCCTACCAAACTGACGGCAAGGTTAACATCAGGTCTGGTACACAGCATGGCATACATAATAGAACCTATGGCTGAGGCATAGGGGATGACGCTCATCTCTTCTATATCTTCTGCCGTGGTCGGACATTGAGTTGAGCTCAATTTCATACCTTGTAACACAGGCAAGAACCCCTTCTTGGATTGATCCATATTGAACTTCTTCAATATCTTATCAAGGTATGTGCTTTGTGAAAGACCTATGAGGCGTCTCGATCTATCTCTATAGATTTTTATGCCTAATATATAAGCAGCTTCTCCAAGGTCCTTCATTGAAAAACTTTTATTCAAGTAGGCCTTGATGCTGTCCAAGAGTTCTATATCATTTCCCATCAAAAGTATGTCATCTACATATTATATGAGAAATGCTACAGAGCTCCCACTCACTTTCTTGTAAACGCAGGCTTCTCCATAAGTCTGTGTAAACCCAAACTCTTTGATCATCTCATCAAAGCGAATGTTCCAACACCGAGATGCTTGCACCAGCCCATAAATCGAGCATTGGAGCTTGCACACTTTGTTAGCATTCTTAGGATCGACAAAACCTTCCGGCTGCATCATATACAATTCTTCCTTAAGGAAACCATTAAGGAATGCCGTTTTGACGTCCATTTGCCATATTTCGTAATCATAGAATGCGGCAATTGCTAACATGATTCGGATGGACTTCAGCTTCGCTACCGGTGAGAAAGTCTCATCGTAGTCAACCCTTGAACTTGTCGATAACCCTTAGCGACAAGCCGAGCTTTATAGATGGTCACATTACCATCCGCGTCTGTCTTCCTCTTAAAGATCCATTTATTTTCTATGGCTCGCCGCTCAACGGGCAAGTCAGTCGAAGTCCATACTTTGTTTTCATACATGGATCCTATCTCGGATTTCATGGCTTCTAGCCATTTGTCGGAATCCGGGCCTGCCATCGCTTCTTTATAGTTCGAAGGTTCACCGTTGTCTAACAGCATGATTTCCAAGACAGGGTTGCCGTACCACTCTGGTGCGGAACGTGTCCTTGTGGACCTTCGAATTTCAATAGGGGCTTGATCAGAAGTATCTTGATCATTGTCATTAACTTCCTCTCTAGTCGGTGCAGGCACCTCAGGAACATTTTCTTGAGTTGCGCCATTTTCCGGTTCAAGAGGTAATACTTCATCAAGCTCTACTTTCCTCCCACTTACTTCTTTCGAGAGAAACTCTTTCTCCAGAAAGGACCCATTCTTGGCAACAAAGATCTTGCCTTCGGATCTGAGGTAGAAGGTGTACCCAATAGTTTCTTTTGGGTATCCTATGAAGACGCATTTTTCCGACTTGGGTTCGAGCTTTTCAGGTTGAAATTTCTTGACATAAGCATCGCATCCCCAAACTTTTAGAAACGACAGCTTAGGTTTCTTCCCAAACCATAATTCATATGGTGTCATCTCAATGGATTTCGACGGAGCCCTATTTAAAGTGAATGCGGCAGTCTCTAAAGCATAGCCCCAAAAGGATAGCGGTAAATCGGTAAGAGACATCATAGATCGCACCATATTTAATAGAGTGCGATTACGATGTTCGGACACACCATTACGCTGAGGTGTTCCAGGCGGCGTGAGTTTTGAAACTATTCCACATTTTCTTAAGTGTGTGCCAAACTCGTGACTCAAGTATTCTCCTCCACGATCTGATCGTAGAAACTTGATTTTCCTGTCACGTTGATTTTCAACCTCACTCTGAAATTCCTTGAAGTTTTCAAAGGTTTCAGACTTGTGTTTCATTAAGTAGATATACCCATACCTACTTAAATCATCAGTGAGGGTGAGAACATAACGATAGCCACCGTGAGCCTCAACACTCATTGGACCGCACACATCAGTATGTATGATTTCCAATAAGTCGGTTGCTCGCTCCATTGTTCCTGAGAATGGAGTCTTGGTCATTTTACCCATAAGGCATGGTTCGCATGTGTCAAATGATTCATAATCAAGAGACTCTAAAAGTCCATCAGCATGGAGCTTCTTCATGCGTTTGACACCTATGTGACCAAGGCGGCAGTGCCACAGGTATGTGGGACTATCATTATCAACCTTACTTCTTTTGGTACTCACATTATGAACATGTGTAGCATCACGTTCGAGATTCATAAAGAATAAACCATTCACCATAGGAGCATGACCATAAAACATATCTCTCATAAAAATGGAACAACCATTATTCTCAGATTTAAAAGAGTAGCCATCTCGAATTAAACGAGATCCCGATACAATGTTCATGCTCAAAGCTGCCACTAAATAACAATTATTAAGGTTAAAAACTAATCCCGAAGGGAGATGCAGAGGTAGCGTGCCGACGGCGACCACATTGACCTTGGAACCATTCCCGACGCGCATCGTCACCTCGTCCTTTGCCAGTTTCCGCTTATTCCACAGCCCCTGCTTTGAGTTACAAATGTGAGCAACTGCACCGGTATCAAATACCCAGGAGCTACTACGGGCACTAGTAAGGTACACATCAATTACATGTATATCACATATACCTTTTGTTTTGCCGGCCTTCTTATCCGCTAGTACTTAGGGCAGTTCCGCTTCCAGTGACCGCTTCCCTTGCAATAAAAGCACTCAGTCTCGGGCTTGGGTCCATTCTTTGGCTTCTTCCCGGCAGCTTACTTGCCGGGCGCAGCAACCTCCTTGCCGTCCTTCTTGAAGTTCTTTTTACCCTTGCCTTTCTTGAACTTAGTGGTTTTATTGACCATCCACACTTGATGTTCCTTCCTGACTTCTACCTCTGCTGATTTCAGCATAGCAAATACTTCAGGAATGGTCTTTTCCATCCCCTGCATATTGAAGTTCATCACAAAGCTCTTGTAGCTTGGTGGAAGCGACTGGAGGATTCTGTCAATGACCGCATCATCCGGGAGATTAACTCCCAGCTGAGTCAAGCGGTTATGCAACCCAGACATAGTGAGTATGTGCTCACTGACGGAACTGTTTTCCTCCATCTTACAGCTGAAGAATTTGTCAGAGACTTCATATCTCTCGACCCGGGCATGAGCTTGGAAAACCATTTTCAGCTCTTCGAACATCTCATATGCTCCATGTCTCTCAAAACGCTTTTGGAGCCCCGGCTCTAGGCTGTAAAGCATGCCGCACTGAACGAGGGAGTAGTCATCGGAACGTGCCTGCCAAGCGTTCATAACATCTTGTTCTGCAGGGAGAACGGGTGCGTCACCAAGTGGTGCTTGTAGGACATAATCTTTCTTGGCAGCTATGAGGATGATCCTCAGGTTCCGGACCCAGTCCGTATAGTTGCTGTCATCGTCTTTCAGCTTGGTTTTCTCTAGGAACGCGTTGAAGTTGAGGACTACGTTGGCCATTTAATCTACAAGACATATTGTAAAATATTTAGACTAAGTTCATGATAATTAAGTTCAACTAATCAAATTATTAATGAACTCCCACTTAGATTAGACATCCCTCCAGTCATCTAAGTATTACATGATCCGAGTTTAACTAGACCGTGTCCGATCATCACGTGTGACGGACTAGTCAACGTCGGTGAACATCTTCATGTTGATCGTATCTTCTATTCTACTCATGCTCGACCTTTCGGTCTTCTGTGTTCCGAGGCCATGTCAGTACATGCTAGGCTCGTCAAGTTAACCTAAGTGTTTGCATGTGTAAATCTGTCTTACACCCATTGTATGTGAACGTCTGAATAAAACACCCGATAATCACGTGGTGTTTTGAAACAGCGAACTGTCGCAACGGTGCACAGTTAGGGGGAACACTTCTGGAATTTATTGTGAGGGATCATCTTATTTACTACCGTCGTTCTAAGTAAACAAGATGCAAAACATGATAAACATCACATGCAATCAAATAATAAACGTGACATGATATGGCCAATATCACATAGCTCCTTTGATCTCCATCTTGGGGCTCCATGATCATCTTGTCACCGGCTTGACACCATGATCTCCATCATCATGATCTCCATCATCGTGTCTCCATGAAGTTGCTCGCCAAGTATTACTTTTACTACTATGGCTAATGCGTTTAGCAATAAAGTAAAGTAATTTACATGGCGTTTCTCGATGACACGCAGGTCATAAAAAGAATAAAGACAACTCCTGTGGCTCCTGCCGGTTGTCATACTCATCGACATGCAAGTCGTGAATCCTATTACAATAGCATGAACATATCATACATCACATATAGATCATTCATCATTCATCACAACTTTGGCCATATCATATCACAAACCATTTGCTGCAAAAACAAGTTAGACGTCCTCTAATTGTTGTTGCAAGTTTTACGTGGCTGAATTAGGGTTCTAGCAAGAACGTTTTCTTACCTACGTTAAAGCCACAACGTGATTTGTCAACTTCTATTTACCCTTCATAAGGACCCTGTTCATCGATTCCGCTCCAACTAAAGTGAGAGAGACAGACAACCGCGAGCCACCTTATGCAACTAGTGCATGTTAGTCGGTGGAACCGGTCTCACGTAAGCGTACGTGTAAGGTTGGTCCGGGCCGCTTCATCCCACAATACCGCTGAAGCAAGAAAGGACTAGTAACGGCAAGAAAGTTGACAAATCTACGCCCACAACAAATTGTGTTCAACTCGCGCAAGAAGAACTACGCATAGACCTAGCTCATGATGCCACTGATGGGGAACGTTGCAGAAAACAAAAATTTTCCTACTCGTTTCACCAAGATCATCTAGGAGTTCATCTAGCAACGAGTGATTAGATGCATCTACATACCTTTGTAGATCGCGCACGGAAGCGTTCAAAAGAACGGTGATGATGTAGTCGTACTGGACGTGATTCAAATCACCGATGACCAGCGCCGAACGGACGGCACCTCCGCGTTCAACACACGTACGGGACGGGAGACGTCTCCTCCTTCTTGATCCAGCAAAGGGGGAGGAGAGGTTGATGAAGATCCAGCAGCACGATGGCGTGGTGGTGGATGCAGGGCGTCACAGCAGCAGGGCTTCGCCGAGACTACGAGGGAGAGACGTAACGGGGGGAGATGGAGGCGCCAGGGGCTGGTGTGAAATCCCTCCTCTCCCCCCACTACATATAGGGGTGCCAGGGGGGGCGGCTCTAGTAGATGAGATCTACTAGGGGGGGGGGGGCGGCCAAGGGGAGGTTTCCCTCCCCCCCAAGGCACCTAGGGGTGCCTTCCACCACATGGACTCTTCCATGGTGGAAACCCTAGGCGCATGGGCCTATAGGGGCTGGTGCCCTTGGCCCATCTAGGCCAAGGCGCACCCCCTACTGCCCATGTGGCCCCCCGGGACAGGTGGCCCCACCCGGTGGACCCCCGGGACTCTTCCGATGGTACCGGTACAATACCGATAACCCCGAAACTTGTCCCGATGCCCGAAATAGCACTTCCTATATATAATTCTTTACCTCCGGACCATTCCGGAACTCCTCGTGACGTCCGGGATATCATCTGGGACTCCGAACAACATTCGGGTTTCTGCATATACATATCTTCATAACCCTAGCGTCACCGAACCTTCAGTGTGTAGACATGACCGAGACGACTCTCCGGTCAATAACCAACAGCGGGATCTGGATACCCATGTTGGCTCCCACATGCTCCACGATGATCTCATCGGATGAACCACGATGTCGAGGATTCAATCAATCCCGTACGCTATTCCCTTTGTCTATCGATATGTTACTTGCCCGAGATTCGATCGTCGCTATCCCAATACCTCGTTCAATCTCGTTACCGGCAAGTCACTTTACTCGTACCGTAATGCATGATCCCGTGACCAGACACTTGGTCACTCTGAGCTCATTATGATGATGCATTACCGAGTGGGCCCAGTGATACCTCTCCATCATACGGAGTGACAAATCCCAGTCTTGATCCATGTCACCCAACAGACACTTTCGGGGATACCCGTAGTCTACCTTTATAGTCACCCAGTTACGTTGTGACGTTTGGCATACCCAAAGCACTCCTACGGTATCCGGGAGTTACACGATCTCATGGTCTAAGGAAAAGATACTTTGACATTGGAAAACTCTAGCAAACGAACTATACGATGTTGTGCTATGTTTAGGATTGGGTCTTGTCCATCACATCATTCTCCTAATGATGTGATCTCGTTATCAATGACATCCAGTGTCCATAGTCAGGAAACCATGACTATCTGTTGATCAACGAGCTAGTCAACTAGAGGCTCACTAGGGACATGTTGGTGTCTGTTATTCACACATGTATTACGATTTCTGGATAACACAATTATAGCTTGAATAAAGACAATTATCATGAACAAGGAAATATAATAATAATGCTTTTATTATTGCCTCTAGGGCATATTTCCAACAGGTACGAGGTGGCACGCACGAAACGTCACCAAATTTGGGATGCAGTGGGCATGCCCATCTTAGGGCCCCACGCAAAAGTGGAACGAATTCGGACACCAAACGGACGTTGCGTCATGCCGGGTCAGTGTTTTCGGTGCGTTTCAGGGAGAAAACAATAGAAAATTCATATGGTGCCGGAAAATTATGAAAACTTGCAGGCATGATGGCCCTAGCGATGTGTGCGTGTGGAAAAAGTTAGGGGTCCACCGGCTGAGTAAGAAAAGAGAAGGCAGTACGTGGTTGGCATCGTTCATATCCGATCAGTGCCGGTTGCATGGGATGCACGAGGTGGCACGCACGAAACCTCACCCAAATTTGGGATGCAGTGGGCATGCCCATCTTAGGGCCCCACGCAAAGGTCGAATGAATTCAGATACCAAATGGACGTTGCGTCACACCCGATCAGTGTGTTCAGTGCGTTTCAGGGAGAA
>NW_021280589.1:0-2010 GCF_002162155.2 Triticum dicoccoides
CAGGAGCCATAGGAGTTGTCTTAATTTATTGTATGACCTGCGTGTCATTAAACAACGCCATGTAATTACTTTACTTTATTGCTAACCGGTAGCCATAGTAGTAGAAGTAATAGTTGGCGAGACAACTTCATGAAGACACGATGATGGAGATCATGATGATGGAGATCATGGTGTCATGCCGGTGACGATGATGATCATGGAGCCCCGAAGATGGAGATCAAAAGGAGCAAAATGATATTGGCCATATCATGTCACTATTTGATTGCATGTGATGTTTATCATGTTTATGCATCTTATTTGCTTAAAACGACGGTAGTAAATAAGATGATCCCTCATTAAAATTTCAAGAAAGTGTCCCCCCTAACTGTGCACCGTTGCGAAAGTTCGTCGTTTCTAAGCACCACGTGATGATCGGGTGTGATGGATTCTTACGTTCACATACAATGGGTGTAAGACAGATTTACACACGCGAAACACTTAGGTTGACTTGACGAGCCTAGCATGTACAGACATGGCCTCGGAACACAAGAGACCGAAAGGTCAAGCATGAGTCGTATAGTAGATACGATCAACATGAAGATGTTCACCGATGATGAATAGTCCGTCTCACGTGATGATCGGACACGGCCTAGTTGACTCGGATCATGTAATCACTTAGATGACTAGAGGGATGTCTATCTGAGTGGGAGTTCATAAGATGAACTTAACTATCCTGAACATAGTCAAAAGATCTTTGCAAATTATGTCGTAGGCTCGCGTTTTAGTTCCACTGTTTAGATATGTTCCTAGAGAAAATATAGTTGAAAGTTGACAGTAGCGATTATGCGGACAGTAGAAAGCTTATGTCCTTAATGCACCGCTCAATGTGCTGAACCCCAAACGTCGTTTGTGGATGTTGCGAACATCGGACATACACGTTTAGATAACTACATGATAGTTCAATTAAACGGTTTAGAGTTGAGGCACCAAAGACGTTTTCGAAACGTCGCGGAACATATGAGATGTTTCGAGGGCTGAAATTGGGATTTCAGGCTCGTGCCCACGTCAAGAGGTATAAGACCTCAGACGATTTTCTTAGCCTACAAACTAAGCGAGAAAAGCTCAATCGTTGAGCTTGTGCTCAGATTGTCTGAGTGCAACAATCACTTGAATCGAGTGGGAGTTGATCTTCCAGATGAGATAGTGATGTTTCTCCAAAGTCATTGCCACCAAGCTGCTAGAGCTTCGTGATGAACTATAACATATCAGGGATAGATATGATGATCCTTGAGGTATTCACGATGTTTGACACCGTGAAAGTAGAAATCAAGAAGGAGCACCAATTGTTGATGGTTGGTGAAACCACTAGTTTCAAGAAGGGCAAGGGCAAGAAGGGATACTTCATGAAACGGCAAATCAGATGCTGCTCTAGTGAAGAAACCCAAGGTTAAACCCAAACCCGAGACTAAGTGCTTCTGTAATAAGGGGAACAACCACTGGAGCAGAATTACCCTAGATACTTGGTAGATGAGAAGGCTGGCAAAGTCGATAGAAGTATATTGGATATACATTATGTTAATGTGTACTTTACTAGTACTCCTAGTAGCACCAGGGTATTAAGATACCGGTTTAGTTGCTAAGTGTTAGTAACTCGAAATAAAAGAGCTACGGAATAAACGGAGACTAGCTAAAGGTGAGCTGATGATATGTGTTGGAAGTGTTTCCAAGTTTGATGTGATCAAACATCGCACGCTCCCTCTACCATCAAGATTAGTATTAAACCTGAATAATTGTCATTTGGTGTTTGCGTTGAGCATAGACATGATTGGATTATGTCTATCGCAATACGGTTATTCATTTATGGAGAATAATGGTTACTCTGTTTATTTGAATAATACCTTCAATGGTCTTGCACCTGAAACGAATGGTTTATTGAATCTCGATCGTAGTGATACACATTTTCATGCCAATAGATATAAGATAGTAATGATAGTACCACTTACTTGTGGCACTGCCATATAAGTCATATTG
>NW_021280590.1:0-1136 GCF_002162155.2 Triticum dicoccoides
TTGCACATATCGAGCATATTGTGTGTATGATTGAAATGCTTGGTATGTGTGGGATCTGACTATCTAGTTGTTTATCTTTAGTAGCCTCTCTTACCGGGAAATGTCTCCTAGTGTTACCGCTGAGCCATGGTAGCTTGCTACTGCTCTGGAACACTTAGGCTGGCCGGCATGTGTCCTTCTTCGTTCCTGTGTCTGTCCCTTCGGGGAAATGTCACGCTTTGAGTACCGGAGTCCTGTTAGCCCGCTACAGCCCGGTTTACCGGAGTCCTGCTAGCCCAGTGCTACAGCCCGGACCCACTTGCTGATGACCGACACGTTCGAAGCTGGGTCATGGATGCCTGTCCCTGTAAGTCTATGCCACTTTGGGTTTACGACTAGTCATGTCAGCCCGGGCTCTTTATCATATGGATGCTAGCGACACTATCATATACGTGAGCCAAAAGGCGCAAACGGTCCCGGGTAAAGGTAAGGCGACACCCGTGGGAATACCGTGCGTGAGGCCGCAAAGTGATATGAAGTGTTACCGGCTAGATCGATGTGACATCGAGTCGGGGTCCTGACATTTCGTAACCTATTCTTCCCCCTTACACACCTCTTAAATGTCGGGACGAGATTTCTTGTAGTGGAGGAGAATTGTGACGCCCGGATAATTAAGCTACAGTAATCCCATGTTAATGGTGCCATGTTCTCACATTACTGTTGCTAATCGTCTTTTGCTCCAAGGCATGATTCAAATTCAAGTTCAAACTGAAGTCCAAAATTCAAAATTCTCAAATGTAAAAAAAATGTTCATTGGGCTGCAAATATTCACTAGCTATTTATCATGTGGCAACCAACATCATTTGGCTCTCTTTCAATCTGTAGGAAAATATAAAGTGGCCCAACACATATTAGTTGACCTATTCAATTTCTAAAAATGCTTGAACAATTTCTTTGGCTCTAAAACTTTTTTCGCAACACCACAGTGTTGTTCTCGAATTATGTGCCAAATTTGAAGTTTGACTAAATTCATTTTTGTCACTCAAATAAATACAAACAGTGGTTAGCTGAAATACGCAAAAGGGAAAATAGAAAATGGCCTTACTAAACTGCTGTGTAACTGGGTCATTGATGACCATAGTGCTTTTGGCCCAGCC
>NW_021280591.1:0-1206 GCF_002162155.2 Triticum dicoccoides
AAATTACTTCACCGGAGCCTCCTCGCTACCCCGTGGACGATATAAAGGAGATGAAAGAATGTCATCTGTATTATCCTATCGGGAACATGTCCATGAAGGTAGCCATCGGCAGTGCTTTACCATGTTTACCTGGAGCACTCCACCACAACAACCCCATTCAAGATGGCTATGCTCGTGTCACGGTGGAGGACATAGTCCAAGGGTTTGAGGACCTGGAGATTGACATTGCTACACCTGAAGGGGAGAAAAGACTTGGAGATGTCAAGCGCCATTTCATTCTATGGCAAAAGAAGTTTATCAAGTTTCCAGGCGAGGCGCCAAGGACAACAAGTCCACCCCCCTACGGTGGTGGTGGTGGCGGTGGCGGTGGTGGTGGTGGTGGTGGTGGTGGCGGTTCACCTACACCTCCGTCACGTCAGCCGACGCCGCCCCCCAGTCCACAACGTCGGGCGGGTGATCAGCCGCCGCCCCCCAGTCCTCGTCCGGCGGGTGATCAGACGCCGCCCCCCAATCCACCTCCGGCAAAGAAGCAGAAGCAGTCCTGGATATTAACCCGGACCCTTATGTACCTAAGACCACAAAGGTACCGGAGCCATCACTAAAGCCTCTCCCCACAAGGCCTTGGGAACGTAGTGCCGAGGAAGTCGACGCGGCCGCGGCTGCTGATTTGGAGAAATGGAAGGCGGACTGCAAGAAGAAAAGAGAGCCCGAGCCCAAGCCAGTATTTTCTGATGAGCAAAAGAAGTGGGCTAAGTCATTTTTGAGCACACCGTCCCAAGCCGCGAAGAATCTGCCTAACGACTATGCACGTGAACTTCGCAGGCAGGCACTCATGTTCAAGGAGAACAAAGAGCGGGAGAAGGCCGAAAGTAAAAAAGCGGGAAACAAGTTGCCCAGCTCGGGGAACAAAGTAAACAATCGATTGCCCCGCTTATAGTGGAAGCCTTCTGTCCGGATGCCCCCGAGATCATACAAGCTGCGGCAGCACAGGGATTGACTGTAACGAGTGCCAGAGAACAAGCGGCCAACTTAGGTATTACTCTTCGTGAACTGTTAGGCCTTGATGAGGCGCCAGTGAAGGAGGTAGTAATTACATATGTCAAGAATGGGCCTCTCGTCGAGCCTGCGCAGGAAAAGGATCTACCTCCACAAATGAAAGGTCTGCTGAAATGGTACAAGGGTTACATAAAAAATAAAAACGCCAAA
>NW_021280592.1:0-515 GCF_002162155.2 Triticum dicoccoides
CCACCCTGTCTTAGCCTAACGCGAGTCGAGGCGGACGTCGTCGCGGTAGCAACGACGGACGCCGAGACGAGCACGTGACACCACGGCCACCCTGTCTTAGCGTAACGCGAGTCGAGGCGAACGTCGTCGCGGTAGCAACGACGGACGCCGAGACGAGCACGTGACACCACTCCCACCCAGTCTTAGCGTAGCGCGAGTCGAGGCGAACGTCGTCGCGGTAGCGACGACGGACTCCGAGAGGAGCACGTGACACCACCGCCACCCTGTCTTAGCGTAACGCGAGTCGAGGCGGACATCGTCGCGGTAGCGACGACGGACGCCGAGACGAGCACGTGACACCATTCCCACGCTGTCTTAGCGTAACGCGAGTCGAGGCGGTCGTCATCGCGGTAGCGACGACGGACGCCGAGACGAGAACGTGACACCACTGCCACCCTGTCGTAGCGTAACGCGAGTCAAGGCGGACGTCGTCACGGTAGCGACGACGGACACCGAGACGAGCACGTGACACCATT
>NW_021280593.1:0-572 GCF_002162155.2 Triticum dicoccoides
CTGTCTTAGCCTAACGCGAGTCGAGGCGGACGTCGTCGCGGTAGCAACGACGGACGCCGAGACGAGCACGTGACACCACGGCCACCCTGTCTTAGCGTAACGCGAGTCGAGGCGAACGTCGTCGCGGTAGCAACGACGGACGCCGAGACGAGCACGTGACACCACTCCCACCCAGTCTTAGCGTAACGCGAGTCGAGGCGAACGTCGTCGCGGTAGCGACGACGGACTCCGAGAGGAGCACGTGACACCACCGCCACCCTGTCTTAGCGTAACGCGAGTCGAGGCGGACATCGTCGCGGTAGCGACGACGGACGCCGAGACGAGCACGTGACACCATTCCCACGCTGTCTTAGCGTAACGCGAGTCGAGGCGGTCGTCATCGCGGTAGCGACGACGGACGCCGAGACGAGCACGTGACACCACTGCCACCCTGTCGTAGCGTAACGCGAGTCAAGGCGGACGTCGTCACGGTAGCGACGACGGACACCGAGACGAGCACGTGACACCATTCCCACCCTGTCTTAGCGTAACGCGAGTCGAGGCGGACGTCGTCGCGGTAGCGACGACGGACG
>NW_021280594.1:0-1618 GCF_002162155.2 Triticum dicoccoides
TCCATCATGAAGCCAATGCATTTGATATCATTGAGCTCACCGGCCCGCCCACTCCTGGCGAATTCTTCGAGGAAGGCTGTCAACTACATGCTGAAGCTATTGAGAGCATCTTCCAGAGGCCTGAACCAAATATGAGTCAGATGCTCTCAATGATGAAGCCATTGCCCCACGATGCTCCTTATCCAACAGAGTTCTTCGTTGAAGACTTTGAGTTCCTGCCCAGGACCATATATCACATCATCCGGCGGACTCTCTGGCCCATTAAGGGACACTCTCCACATGCCAAGATTGAGGGTGCAATGAAGACTCTCATATTCTATATCCTTCATGGCAAATGCTTCAACGCACAGGATTTCTTCATACGCCAACTTGCAGCGTCAGGCTCAGATTTATTTGGTTTGAAGTTCTATGCTCCTTGGGTGATGAGGCTGATCAAACTGCACTCTGCAATCTCGTATCAGCCCTCAGTCCAAAACCATCGGATCTTCTTGCCAGATGTGGATACCTCTACTGAAGCTATATATCCTGAGCCTGCCAAGCAACCGTTGAGTCTTCAGAATGCAGAACACCAGAGCTTCACTCAGAATGATGAAGGTGTTGAAGCCATCTCCAGGGTGTATCCTTTGGCTGGCACTACACGTGCGCCACACCCTGCTTCAACTGAAGCCACTGATAGTGCAACTGCTTCAAGACCCAAGAAGCGCGCTCGTGTTCTCAATAACCGAGAGCTTCTTGTGGCCCTTCATCAAAAACAAGATAGGCATCATGACTGGCTAAAGCGTCAGATGAAAAGCCTCTTGGTGGATGTTAATCGTCTTCGAAATCTTGCCACCAAGAATGCTTTCGTCACTCATGAAACCTGTCGTCGTACATGGAAAGGGCTATCAATGATATGTATTGAAGCTGAACTTGAAGAGGATGGCTTCACTGAGCGATTCAAGTTTGACACCACACCTCCTAGAAGGGCTGTGATGCGAAACACACCATCACTTGAAGACTCTGAGTTTTCTTCATCTGCTGCCACAGTCACTGCCAGAATCATTGATGAAGAAGACGATGCTACCTCACCGCCACCTGCTTAAGCACCTCCAAGCTCTTCTGCACCGCCAAACACCTCCAACGACCCTGCTGCTCCTAGGAACGAGTAGACACTCTATGTCTTCAAACCTTTTTGATCCTTGCTGACAAAAGGGGGAGAAGCATATGGGTTGATAGTCTTCAAGCGGGTCCATATGGGCGGGTGCTTTATGTTTTGCTATATTTTGTTTCGTGCTTACAACTCTTGTTTTTTGCTTCATTTGGTTCTTTGAGTTGTAACACTAAAACTCGATGGTCGTCTGCTACTTGTTTGCCACCCTGTTTTGTGAAGATAAATTCCGCACTTATCTCATTCTGCAGACGTCCATTTTTCATTATGCATGTCCTTATCTTCATATACTTTCACATGCATAGTGGATTGTCATCATAAGCTGAAGTGGATACAACCTGCCATGTGCATTTGCATTCCAAAAGCAAATTAACTTATATGCACATCTTCAGGGGGAGCCCTTGCAACTTATGAAGACAATTCCTTATCCTTTACAATTTCACAGACTATATTCCCCGTTGAAAACTTCAA
>NW_021280595.1:0-1618 GCF_002162155.2 Triticum dicoccoides
TCCATCATGAAGCCAATGCATTTGATATCATTGAGCTCACCGGCCCGCCCACTCCTGGCGAATTCTTCGAGGAAGGCTGTCAACTACATGCTGAAGCTATTGAGAGCATCTTCCAGAGGCCTGAACCAAATATGAGTCAGATGCTCTCAATGATGAAGCCATTGCCCCACGATGCTCCTTATCCAACAGAGTTCTTCGTTGAAGACTTTGAGTTCCTGCCCAGGACCATATATCACATCATCCGGCGGACTCTCTGGCCCATTAAGGGACACTCTCCACATGCCAAGATTGAGGGTGCAATGAAGACTCTCATATTCTATATCCTTCATGGCAAATGCTTCAACGCACAGGATTTCTTCATACGCCAACTTGCAGCGTCAGGCTCAGATTTATTTGGTTTGAAGTTCTATGCTCCTTGGGTGATGAGGCTGATCAAACTGCACTCTGCAATCTCGTATCAGCCCTCAGCCCAAAACCATCGGATCTTCTTGCCAGATGTGGATACCTCTACTGAAGCTATATATCCTGAGCCTGCCAAGCAACCGTTGAGTCTTCAGAATGCAGAACACCAGAGCTTCACTCAGAATGATGAAGGTGTTGAAGCCATCTCCAGGGTGTATCCTTTGGCTGGCACTACACGTGCGCCACACCCTGCTTCAACTGAAGCCACTGATAGTGCAACTGCTTCAAGACCCAAGAAGCGCGCTCGTGTTCTCAATAACCGAGAGCTTCTTGTGGCCCTTCATCAAAAACAAGATAGGCATCATGACTGGCTAAAGCGTCAGATGAAAAGCCTCTTGGTGGATGTTAATCGTCTTCAAAATCTTGCCACCAAGAATGCTTTCGTCACTCATGAAACCTGTCGTCGTACATGGAAAGGGCTATCAATGATATGTATTGAAGCTGAACTTGAAGAGGATGGCTTCACTGAGCGATTCAAGTTTGACACCACACCTCCTAGAAGGGCTGTGATGCGAAACACACCATCACTTGAAGACTCTGAGTTTTCTTCATCTGCTGCCACAGTCACTGCCAGAATCATTGATGAAGAAGACGATGCTACCTCACCGCCACCTGCTTAAGCACCTCCAAGCTCTTCTGCACCGCCAAACACCTCCAACGACCCTGCTGCTCCTAGGAACGAGTAGACACTCTATGTCTTCAAACCTTTTTGATCCTTGCTGACAAAAGGGGGAGAAGCATATGGGTTGATAGTCTTCAAGCGGGTCCATATGGGCGGGTGCTTTATGTTTTGCTATATTTTGTTTCGTGCTTACAACTCTTGTTTTTTGCTTCATTTGGTTCTTTGAGTTGTAACACTAAAACTCGATGGTCGTCTGCTACTTGTTTGCCACCCTGTTTTGTGAAGATAAATTCCGCACTTATCTCATTCTGCAGACGTCCATTTTTCATTATGCATGTCCTTATCTTCATATACTTTCACATGCATAGTGGATTGTCATCATAAGCTGAAGTGGATACAACCTGCCATGTGCATTTGCATTCCAAAAGCAAATTAACTTATATGCACATCTTCAGGGGGAGCCCTTGCAACTTATGAAGACAATTCCTTATCCTTTACAATTTCACAGACTATATTCCCCGTTGAAAACTTCAA
>NW_021280596.1:0-1412 GCF_002162155.2 Triticum dicoccoides
TTCATGTTCTTTATCTTGTAGTGGCCCTTGCCCAATCTGCTTTCCTGCCCTCCGCCCCTTGTCGTGTGCCTTGCAGTTTTTGCGTGGGCAGCTCCTTAGTTAGTTTTTTTAGGTGTAGAAATGCTGATTAGAAGTTTAGAGCTGATTCCTTTACTTTCTTTTAGTTGCTTTTCCTCAAAGTTCTATTGGTAAACCACCGCCATTCATTTCCTTTATTGTAGAAACACAGCAAGATATGATTCCCCATGATGCCATTGATCTGCCACCAGCCCGAAGTGGCATTGCTGAAAATGAACAAGGTATGGTAGCCCTCTTCCTGGTTCATGGTGAAGGCAGATTATTTACTCAATGCGCTCTGCTAATCGTGGATCTGTGCTACATTGTAATTTCCTGTTTTTCTCTGTTGGGATGCATCCTTTTAGAACCTTATCAGTTGCATGTCCATGTTATGTGGCTTCTTACTTTACTGCTAGTCTGCTACATGCTGCCAGTGTAAAATCTGAAGGAATTTTATGTTCAACGTTAGTGCAGTGTAAGTTTAAAGAATTATATCGTTAGTTTAGGTAAATTTCAGTGCATTTTTCAGTGTAATTTAAGTGTAAGTTCCAGTGTAGTTAATTAGGGCATTCCAGTGTCAGTTCCACTATATTTCGCGGGACATTTAACAGTGTAATTTTGAAGGTTCTTGCAGTGTCAGTCTAGAGAATTAGAAGTTAGTTTAGGTAAATTCCCGTGCATTTTACTGTGTAATTTAAGTGTAAGTTCCAGTGTAGTTAATTTAGGGCATTCCAGTGTCAGTTTCACTATATTTCGCGGGACATTTAACAGTGTAATTTCGAAGGTTCTTGCAGTGTAAGTCCGGAGAATTAGACTGTTAGTTTAGGTAAATTCCCGTGCATTTTACTGTGTAATTTAAGTGCAATGGAAATTATAATTCTCTCAGTTCTCTCTTGTTCTGGGTAGTGATGATCCCTGTTCTTCATCTTCGGCCTCTTTCATGTCGAACTACTCTTTCATGTTCTTTATCTTGTAGTGGCCCTTGCCCAATCTGCTTTCCTGCCCTCCGCCCCTTGTCGTGTGCCTTGCAGTTTTTGCGTGGGCAGCTCCTTAGTTAGTTTTTTTAGGTGTAGAAATGCTGATTAGAAGTTTAGAGCTGATTCCTTTACTTTCTTTTAGTTGCTTTTCCTCAAAGTTCTATTGGTAAACCACCGCCATTCATTTCCTTTATTGTAGAAACACAGCAAGATATGATTCCCCATGATGCCATTGATCTGCCACCAGCCCGAAGTGGCATTGCTGAAAATGAACAAGGTATGGTAGCCCTCTTCCTGGTTCATGGTGAAGGCAGATTATTTACTCAATGCGCTCTGCTAATCGTGGATCTGTGCTACATTGTAATTTCCTGTTTTTCT
>NW_021280597.1:0-1412 GCF_002162155.2 Triticum dicoccoides
TTCATGTTCTTTATCTTGTAGTGGCCCTTGCCCAATCTGCTTTCCTGCCCTCCGCCCCTTGTCGTGTGCCTTGCAGTTTTTGCGTGGGCAGCTCCTTAGTTAGTTTTTTTAGGTGTAGAAATGCTGATTAGAAGTTTAGAGCTGATTCCTTTACTTTCTTTTAGTTGCTTTTCCTCAAAGTTCTATTGGTAAACCACCGCCATTCATTTCCTTTATTGTAGAAACACAGCAAGATATGATTCCCCATGATGCCATTGATCTGCCACCAGCCCGAAGTGGCATTGCTGAAAATGAACAAGGTATGGTAGCCCTCTTCCTGGTTCATGGTGAAGGCAGATTATTTACTCAATGCGCTCTGCTAATCGTGGATCTGTGCTACATTGTAATTTCCTGTTTTTCTCTGTTGGGATGCATCCTTTTAGAACCTTATCAGTTGCATGTCCATGTTATGTGGCTTCTTACTTTACTGCTAGTCTGCTACATGCTGCCAGTGTAAAATCTGAAGGAATTTTATGTTCAACGTTAGTGCAGTGTAAGTTTAAAGAATTATATCGTTAGTTTAGGTAAATTTCAGTGTATTTTTCAGTGTAATTTAAGTGTAAGTTCCAGTGTAGTTAATTAGGGCATTCCAGTGTCAGTTCCACTATATTTCGCGGGACATTTAACAGTGTAATTTTGAAGGTTCTTGCAGTGTCAGTCTAGAGAATTAGAAGTTAGTTTAGGTAAATTCCCGTGCATTTTACTGTGTAATTTAAGTGTAAGTTCCAGTGTAGTTAATTTAGGGCATTCCAGTGTCAGTTTCACTATATTTCGCGGGACATTTAACAGTGTAATTTCGAAGGTTCTTGCAGTGTAAGTCCAGAGAATTAGACTGTTAGTTTAGGTAAATTCCCGTGCATTTTACTGTGTAATTTAAGTGCAATGGAAATTATAATTCTCTCAGTTCTCTCTTGTTCTGGGTAGTGATGATCCCTGTTCTTCATCTTCGGCCTCTTTCATGTCGAACTACTCTTTCATGTTCTTTATCTTGTAGTGGCCCTTGCCCAATCTGCTTTCCTGCCCTCCGCCCCTTGTCGTGTGCCTTGCAGTTTTTGCGTGGGCAGCTCCTTAGTTAGTTTTTTTAGGTGTAGAAATGCTGATTAGAAGTTTAGAGCTGATTCCTTTACTTTCTTTTAGTTGCTTTTCCTCAAAGTTCTATTGGTAAACCACCGCCATTCATTTCCTTTATTGTAGAAACACAGCAAGATATGATTCCCCATGATGCCATTGATCTGCCACCAGCCCGAAGTGGCATTGCTGAAAATGAACAAGGTATGGTAGCCCTCTTCCTGGTTCATGGTGAAGGCAGATTATTTACTCAATGCGCTCTGCTAATCGTGGATCTGTGCTACATTGTAATTTCCTGTTTTTCT
>NW_021280598.1:0-1138 GCF_002162155.2 Triticum dicoccoides
AATTTGGAGTTACAGAATAAAAGTTATGAATTTTTGAAGTTTAATTAATATTCTGGAATTTCCTGATTTAATTTAAATCCAGAAATATCATTTACTGCGTCAGCCTGACGTCACAGTGACATCAGCAGGTCAACAGGGCTGGCTCGGGTCAAACCTGACGTGTGGGGTCCACACGTCAGTGACACAGGGGCTAATCCCGTGTTGACCCGGGCTGGTTAGCTTTGACTAAGCCCTGGGGCCCACTTGTCAGCGTCAGTAGGTGGTGGTTTAGTGGCTAATTAACTAGGCCATGTCAGCTCGCCGGAGTTCTGGCCGGCGGCGACCATCAGTGCGGCGGCGATAGTGGTTTTGGTCGTTTCGGCCACCAAATGAACCGCGGAGGCCACCGGAGTGAAGCTGAGGACGACCCGCGGCTCTTGGCGGAGTCCGTTGGGGTCGGGGTGGCCGGAGTCGACGGCGGCAAGCTCGGCTGCGGCGGCCGGGGTTCGGTCGTGCACGGGAACGGTGTTGCAGGGTGTTAGGGGGGGTGTTGGAGCGTGCTACGTGCTCCTAGTGAGATGTGGAGCACGATGGCGTGCTCGGTTGGGCGCTACGGCGATCGTGGCCACGACGGCGACATCGCCGGCGGCGTGAAGCTTTCGGCCACGGTGGGGCTAGGGCCTAGGGGTCGGGAGAGAGCAGGGGAGAAGGGGGAAACGGTGGCGTAGCTCACCGCGGTTGCAGTGGGCGTCGAAGCGGGCTCGGGGACGCGTCGGAGACGACGAATTTGACGGCGACGGTGGTCGGAGTCCGAAGAGGGGAACGGCGACGTGGCGGCGATGCAGGGCTTCCGGGGACCCGTGGAGCGGTGGGGAGGAAGAAGGAGTCGAGGCGGAGCTTCTGAGCTGGTCGGGGAAGCGAGGGGTGGTCGGAGACGGTGGCTAAGGCGAACGGCGGCGACGGTGAGCTTCGGCCGTGAGAGAGAGAGAGTGAGGGAGAGGAAGGAGAGAGCCGGGGAGAGTGAGAGAGAGCAGGGGGAATCGGGACGGGCTGCGGGCGTCGTCCACGCGGCCAGGAGGGCGTCGGCAAGCAGGAGGTGGCCGCGCGGCCGCGCGCGCGCGAGCACGCAGCAGCTTCGGGGCGAGGGGAGGAAGACGAC
>NW_021280599.1:0-1484 GCF_002162155.2 Triticum dicoccoides
CACGTGTATTACGATTTCCGGATAATACAGTTATAGCATGAATAAAAGACAATTATCATGAACAATGAAATATAATAATACTTTTATTATTGCCTCTAGGGCATATTTCCAACAGTCTCCCACTTGCACTAGAGTCACCAATCTAGTTACATTGTGATGAATCGAACACCCATAGAGTTCTGGTGTTGATCATGTTTTGCACGCGAGAGAGGTTTAGTCAGCGGATCTGCGACATTCAGATCTGTGTGCACTTTGCAAATCTCTATGTCTCCATCTTGAACATTTTCACGGATGGAGTTGAAACGACGCTTGATGTGCCTGGTCTTCTTGTGAAACCTGGGCTCCTTTGCAAGGGCAATAGCTCCAGTGTTGTCACAGAAGAGTTTGATCGGCCCCGACGCATTGGGTATGACTCCTAGGTCGGTGATGAACTCCTTCACCCAAATCGCTTCATGTGCTACCTCCGAGGCTGCCATGTACTCCGCTTCACACGTAGATCCCGCCACGACGCTCTGCTTGCAGCTGCACCAGCTTACTGCTCCACCATTCAACATATACACGTATCCGGTTTGTGACTTAGAGTCATCCAGATCTGAGTCGAAGCTAGCGTCGACGTAACCCTTTACGACGAGCTCTCCGTCTCCTCCATAAACGAGAAACATGTCCTTTGTCCTTTTCAGGTACTTCAGGATATTCTTGACCGCTGTCTAGTGTTCCTTGCCGGGATTACTTTGGTATCTTGCTACCAAACTTACGGCAAGGTTTACATCGGGTCTGGTACACAGCATGGCATACATAATAGATCCTATGGATGAAGCATAGGGGATGACACTCATCTCTTCTTTATCTTTTGCCGTGGTCGGTGACTGAGCTGAGCTCAGTCTCATACCTTGTAACATAGGCAAGAACCCCTTCTTGGACTGATCCATTCTGAATCTCTTCAAAATCTTATCAAGGTATGTGCTTTGTGAAAGACCTATGAGGCGTCTCGATCTATCTCTATAGATCTTGATGCATAATATATAAGCAGCTTCTCCAAGGTCCTTCATTGAAAAACACTTATTCAAGTAGGCCTTAATGCTGTCCAGAAATTCTATATTATTTCCCATCAGGAGTATGTCATCTACATATAATATGAGAAATGCTACAGAGCTCCCACTCACTTTCTTGTAAACGCAGGCTTCTCCATAAGTCTGCATAAACCCAAACGCTTTGATCATCTCATCAAAGCGAATGTTCCAACTCCGAGATGCTTGCACCAGTCCATAAATGGATCGCTGGAGCTTGCATACTTTGTTAGCGTTCCGAGGATCGACAAAACCTTCCGGCTGCATCATATACAGTTCTTCCTTAAGATGCCCGTTAAGGAATGCTGTTTTGACGTCCATCTGCCATATCTCATAATCATAGTATGCGGCAATTGCTAACATGATTCGGACGGACTTTAGCTTCGCTACGGGAGAGAATGTCTCGTCGTAGTCAAT
>NW_021280600.1:0-1345 GCF_002162155.2 Triticum dicoccoides
GGTCCCGTAGTCATTTCCATGATTGACGAACCCCGGGGTGCGTTTACGTGTCGGTCATCAACACTCACATATTTGGCTGATTCTTGTCTGTTTCATGCACTATTACTCACCGTTTTGGGGACCCAGAGCGATTTCCACGATTGATGAACCCCGGGGTGCGTTTATGTGTCTGTCGTCAACACTCACAGTTTTCTCCAATTCTGACATGTTTCGTCGATTATTACTCACGTTTTGGGGTCCCAAAGCGATTTCCATAGTTATTGAACCCCAAGGTGTCCTTACGTGTTGGTCATCAAAACTCGCAGTTTTGGTCGACTCTGGCCCGTTTCATGGACTATTACTCACCGTTTTGGTGTCCCAAAACGATTGTCATGGTTGTCGAACTCCAAGGTGCGCTTACGTGTCGGTCATGAACAATCACAGTTTCGGACGATTCTGGCCTATTTCTTGGACTATTACTCAGTTTTGGGGTCCCGGACTTATTTCCAGGATTGACGAACCGCGGGGTACGTTTACGTGTCGGTCATCAACACTAACATATTTGGCCGACTCTAGTCCGTTTCATGCACTATTACTCAGGGTTTTGGGGACCCAGAGCGATTTCCACGATTGACGAACCCTGGGGTGCGTTCTTGTGTCCGTGGTCAACACTCACAGTTTTGGCCTATTCTGACCCGTTTCTTGGACTATTACTCACCGTTTTGGGGTCCCGAATCGATTTATTTAGTTGTTGAACCCCAAGGTGTGCTTACGTGTTGGTCATCAACGCTCGCAGTTTTGGCCGACTCTGACCCGTTTCATGGACTATTACTCACAGTTTTGGGCTCCCAAAGCGATTTCCATGGTGCGCTTACGTGTCGGTCATCAACAATCACAGTTTGGGCCGATTCTAACCCGTTTCATGGAGTATTACTCAGTTTTGGGGTACCGGAGTCATTTCCATGATTGACGAACTCCGGGATGCGTTCACGTGTCGGTCATCAACACTCACATATTTGGCCGATTCTAGTCCGTTTTGTGCAGTAGTACTCAGAGTTTTGGCGACCCAAAGCGATTTCCACGATTAACGAACCCCGGGGTGCGTTTATGTGTCTGTCGTCAACGCTCATAGTTTTGGCCAATTCTGACCCGTTTCTTGGACTATTACTCGCCGTTTTGGGGTCCCGAAGTGATTTCCATATTTGTTGAACCCCAAGATGTGCTTATATGTTGGTCATCAACACTCGCAGTTTTGGCCGATTCTGGCCCGTTTCATTGACTATTACTCACCGTTTTGGGGTCCCAAAGCTATTTTCATGGTTGTCGAACTCCAAGGTGCGCTTATGTGTTGGTCATCAACAATCAC
>NW_021280601.1:0-1544 GCF_002162155.2 Triticum dicoccoides
GAGTGATGCCGTTCGGCCTGACCAATGCACCCGCCACCTTTCAGTGTTTAATGAACTCCATCTTTGCCTTGTATACCAGGAAGTTTGTCATTGTCTTTCTTGATGATATACTTGTATACAGCCCAGACTTGGAGACACACTTGAAGCATTTGAGGCTTGTGCTTGGTATTCTGCGTGAAAACAAATTGTATGCATAGTTGACAAAATGTTCTTTTGCCAAGGACAGCATTGACTACTTGGGTCATGTAATCTCTGGTCATGGTGTCGCCACAGAACCTGACAAGACTCCAGTCATGCAACAATGGCCTCTTCCTGCAAATGTAACAGAGTTAAGAGGTTTTTTGGGCTTAACAGGTTACTACAGGAAGTTTGTGAAGAATTATGGAATCACAGCCAAGCCACTCACTGAATTGCTCACCAAAAAGGGCTTTGTTTGGTCTGAGCAAGCTACGGTGGCCTTTAACAACATGCTGAAGTAGGCTATGGAAAGTACACATGTATTGGCCCTTCCAAATTTCCAATTACCTTTTGTTGTTGAGACCGACGCCTGTGACACGGGCATTGGCGCGGTATTGGTTCAACAGGGGCATCCGGTGGCCTATATGAGCAAAGAACTAGGTGTCAAGAATAGCAAGTTGTCAATCTATGAAAATGAATTCATGGCAGTGATCATGGCAATTGATAAGTGGCGATGTTATCTACAGAGAGGGCCTTTCACCATTTTGACTGATCACCAGAGCCTTTGTTCCTTAGCCGATCAACATCTCACCACCGAACTCCAAAAGAAGGCAATGTCTAAGCTCCTGGGGTTGCAATTCACAATTAAGTATCGCAAGGGCAGTGAGAATAATGCTGCAGATCCCTTGTCAAGGGTAGCTCATCTCCTCCAGCTCGATGCCTTATCCATTTGCAGACCAGATTGGGCACAAGAAATTCTCAATTCTTATGAGGCGGATCCGGAAGCAATGGACTTACTCGCTCAATTAGCAGTGAAGAGTCCGGATTCCAAAGGTTATTCCTTGGATAAGGGGCTTGTTCGTTACAATGGACGCCTCTATATTGGCAATCAGTTGGCCTTACAGACCAAATTGATAAGTGCTTTACACGACAGCCCGGTGGGAGGACATTCTGGTATTCATGCTACGTACCAGCGATTGCGTAAGGTTTTCTTTTGGCATGGGCTTAAGATGGCAGTGGAGGACTTCGTCAAACAATGTCCAACTTGTCAGAAGTCCAAGAACGAGCATATACACCCAGCGGGTAAACTACAGCCACTCCCTATTCCTACCAAACCTTGGAACGATATTACCATGGACTTTGTGGAAGGCTTACCATTGTCTGATGGTATGAATGTGATACTGGTGGTGGTTGATCGTTTGACCAAGCATGCTCATTTTATACCCCTACGTCACCCTTACACCGCAGCTTCCGTGGCCAAACTGTTCCTCGACCAAGTTGTCAAATTGCATGGAGTTCCGGAAACAATTGTTTCTGATCGGGATCCTATATTCACAAGCAACTTCTGGAGAAATTTGCTTACTGCA
>NW_021280602.1:0-558 GCF_002162155.2 Triticum dicoccoides
CCCCGCACCCTCGATTCCCCTACTCAACCGCCGCCGCCGACCCCCCGCACCCCGCGCACCGTCTTATAAAAAAATTTAGTATCAAACAGCTTTTTAAATGCTACTGTCTTATAAAAAAATATTACTGTTATTATTTAAACAAGCTTGAACATATTTAAACATAAATAAGTATCAAACAGCTTTTTAAATGCTAAAAAAAATTTGTGGAGCCTGGGAGTCGAACCCAGGACCTGCTGGTGTGAGAACTGGCTGCTGACCAGTCGAGCTAGTAGAGTGGGCTTGACATAGATAGGTTCTGGTACTACATAACCTTTTGGCTCGAGTTGAAATAAAAAAAAATACTAATGGCGCACCACGGTGAGGTGCGCCATTAGTATGGACATGCTAATGGCGCACCACGGTGAGGTGCGCCATTAGTATTGTGGCCCCCCTTCGCCCGCTCCCCCTTCGCCCGATCCCCCTCGCCAGTTCTCTCCCTCTCGATCCACCGCCGCCGCCGCCGCTGCCCTCGCCCTCGCCCTCTCCCTCCCTCGCCCTCTCCTCGCCGCCCGGACGCCG
>NW_021280603.1:0-1674 GCF_002162155.2 Triticum dicoccoides
GAAATCTGTGATCAACTCGACCCAACGTCTTTGCCTGAGATTCAAATCCGGTTGGGTGAAGATGTACTTCAGACTTTGGTGATCAGTGAATATTTCGCAACGATTACCGAGGAGGTAATGTCGCCAGGTCTTAAGTGCATAGACTACGGCTGCAAGCTCTAGATCATGGGTAGGATAATTCTCCTCATGTGGGTGCAATTGCCGTGAAGCGTAGGCAATTACGTGTCGATCTTGCATGAGAATGCAACCTAGTCCTTGTCGCGAGGCGTCGCAGTAGATAACAAAGTCCTTAGAGAAGTCTGGCGGTACCAGTACGGGAGCAGAAGTCAGGCGTCTTTTCAGTTCCTGAAAGTTGTGCTCACATTGTGGAGTCCATTCGAACTTCTTATCTTTCTTGAGGAGTTCGGTTAGAGGTTTAGCAACCTTGGAGAAGTTCTCGACAAAGCGACGACAATAGCTCGCTAAGCCCAGAAAGCTCCGAACTTGCTTGACCGATTCAGGTGGAGTCCAATTAAGGATGGCTTGAACTCGCTCAGGGTTAACAGCAATACCTTTACCAGATATTACATGACCCAGATAGGTCACTTCTGGCAACCAGAATTCACATTTAGAAAATTTGGCATAAAGGCGATGCTCTCGAAGTTTCTGCAACACTAGCCTTAGATGTTCGGCATGTTCTTCCTCGTTCTTGGAGTAGATGAGTATATCATCGAGGTAAACCACGACGAATTTATCCAAATACTCCATGAAGATTGAGTTCATTAACCGAGAAAAGGTGGCTGGAGCGTTGGTTAATCCGAAGGACATGACGGTGTACTCGTATTGGCCATAACGAGTAACAAAGGCCGTTTTAGGAATGCCCCCGTTTCTGATTTTGATTTGATGGTAACCCAACCTCAAATCCATTTTGGAGAAGACCGAGGATCCAGCGAGCTGATCGTACAGGTCGTTGATCCTGGGAAGTGGATATTTGTTCTTGATTGTGACCAAATTGACAGGTCGGTAATCTACAACCATCCGGTCCGTACCATCCTTCTTCTTGACGAATAGGACGGGGCAAGCCCACGGAGAAGAGCTAGGTCGGATGAAACCCTTTTTCAAGGACTCATCGAGTTGTTTCTTAAGTTCGGCTAGTTCTAGGGGTGCCATCTTATAAGGTCTTCTAGCAATCGGAATGGTTCCTGGAATGAGGTCTATTACAAACTCAACATCCCTGTCAGGTGGAACACCTGGCAATTCTTCTGGAAAGACATCCGGGAAGTCACGGACTACCGGAACGTCCTCAAGGTCTGGCAAAGGGCTGGCGTTAAGAGAATATAATTGTCGCTTGGCTATTCGGGTCAAGACATTGACTATCTTTCCCGAAGGATGGGTGAGTTGGACAGTCCTAGAGAAGCAATCGATTTGGGCATGATGAGCCGACATCCAGTCCATACCCAGAATGATATTAATATCTGAAGATTTAAGGGCTATCAAAGACGCGAGGAAAACAAGTCTGTCGACTTGGATTTCATTTCCATAACTTACCCTAGAGGTCTGCCATCTAGAACCAGGGGTAGAAATTTCCATAGTGGATGGCATGTTACAGAATGCAACGTTATGCAAACGAGCATAACTTTCGGATATAAAAGAATGAGAGGCTCCTGTATCGAAAAGAACAGATGCCGGGTGGCA
>NW_021280604.1:0-1094 GCF_002162155.2 Triticum dicoccoides
GCCGTTCCTTGTTGGAACTTTTATTTACTTGTTGGGATATCACAATATACCTTACTTAATTAATGCATCTATATACTTGGTAAAGGGTGGAAGGCTCGGCCTTATGCCTGGTGTTTTGTTCCACTCTTGCCGCCCTAGTTTCCGTCATATCGGTGTTATGTTCCCGGATTTTGCGTTCCTTACACGGTTGGGCTATTATGGGAACCCCTTGACAGTTCGTCTTAAGTAAAGCTCTTCCAGCAATGCCCAACATTGGTTTTACCATTTGCCACCTAGCCTTTTCTTTCCCTTGGGTTCTGCAGACTCAAGGGTCATCATTATTTTACCCCCCCGGGCCAGTGCTCCTCTGAGTGTTGGTCCACCTGTCAGCTACCGGTGGCTACCAGGGGCAACTCTGGGCTGGCCTACCCGTACCTAAGACAATCTGAGTGTGCCCTGAGAAAGAGATATGTGCAGCTCCTATCGGGATTTGTCGGCACATTCGGGCGGTGTTGCTGGTTTAGTTTTACCCTGTCGAAATGTCTTGTTGTACCGGGATACCGAGCCTGATCGAATGTCTCGGGTGGAGGTCTATTCCTTCGTTGACCGTGAGAGCTTGTCATGGGCTAAGTTGGGACTCCCCTGCAGGGATTGATCTTTTGAAAGCCGTGCCCGCGGTTATGGGCAGATGGGAATTTGTTAATGTCCGGTTGTAGATTACTTGAACTAAACTTAATTAAAATGAATCAACCGTGTGTGTTACCGTGATGGCCCCTTCTCGGCGGAGTCCGGGAAGTGGACACGGTGTTGGAGTTATGCTTGCGCAGGATGTTCCTTTAGCTTCTCGCTCGTGCCTCGCCTTCTCTTCTCGCTCTCTTTTGCGTATAAGTTAGCCACCACATATGCTAGTCGCTTGCTGCAGCTCCACATATTTTTGCCTTATCCATTCCTATGAGCTTAAATAGTCTTGATCGCGTGGGTGTGAGATTGCTGAGTCCCTGTGGCTCACAGATACTACAACTCCAGATGCAGGTCCAGGTGTTTCTACTCCAGTTGACGATTACGAGCTCAAGTGGGAGTTCGACGAGGACTCTCAGCGATACTACGTGTCTTTT
>NW_021280605.1:0-1468 GCF_002162155.2 Triticum dicoccoides
TATCGCCCATTCCATTCTCTCATGATTGCATTAGATTTTGCTATTGTTATTGTTTGCTCCTATTCTGATGCATAGCCTGCTTTTGTAACCTGCTTATTGTTACCTTACCTGCTTATCCTAAACTGTTTAGTATAGGTTGGTTAGTGATCCATCAGTGACCCCCACCTTGTGCTTGTTGCCCCTGCTTTATCATTGAAGACCCAATCAACAGGATCGAAGACCAGGCCCCGGCACCGCACATCACTTTCCCCTTAGTTGCTCGACACTGCTGGGTTACTATCGAGTGCCGAGGGTGAGACCTCTACATCACTTCTGATGTTAACCCTGTAGTGTAGCTATTCGGTCGTGGTCATCAAGGGTGATTCCGCCTTAACCACTTCCGATATGACTCTGTCGTGCAACCCCTCAAGTGTGAACCTTGGGGGTGATTCCTCTTACGTTCACCTTGATGATTACATCGAGTGGAATTCATTGGGGGTGATTCCTCGGGTTTTCCCCTTGTTGTTTAGACACACAGTTACTATGATTACTATGACTTTACACTGAACCATGTTACTAAAGACGGGTCGACCCTGAGGGGTACCCACGCGAGCATAATTGCGAGTGATGTGGAGTCGGGTTGACCTCGAAGGTGCCCGTGAGATAATTATGAGGCGTGGCCGGGCATTCTTAGCCCTTGCCGCAAGTCCTCGAGACGGGGCAACGGGGGTCACATCTTTCGTGAGTCTCTGCTTGTTACCGCGCGTCCCTAATCTACTACGATTTGGATATTTGATCCAAGGGGCCTCTGGCCTGATAGCACTAACCATCACGTGGGCATAGTATGGGCGTTCTGCGTCATATGCATCAGCCGAAACTTAATAGACGTCAGCGAATGAGCGGCGCGTGCTGGGTTGGACTGGTAAGCACCTACCTTTTTTAAGGAGGTAGCTAGGTCTGCTCACCGGCCGCGTACGCAATGTGCAGGAGTTCCCGGGGAGATGGCCCATGACCCCTGGGGGCATAGGTTTAGTCCGGCGTGCTGGCCTCTCTATTAAGCCTAGGTTGGGTTGCGGCGTATTGTTTGGCCGAGACCGGGCAGGACCCAGGAAAGTGTGTCCAGCCAGAGTTAATCAAGCATGGTGGGTAAGTTGGTGCACCCCTGCAGGGAAGAAAACATCTATCGATAGCCTGTCCTACGGTAACGGACACTTGGAGTTGTATCCCGATCGATACAACTAGAACTGGATACTTGTGATGATAATTGGATTGTGATGAGAACTGGATAGTATGGCTCTGGGATTGCTTTCTCGCAGGGAGTCGAGAAAGGATCTCTGGCCGAGGTTGATAACACTACTACTACTTTACTTTATGCTACTCTACTCCCTCCTGTTTGCTGCAAGATGGTGGTTTCTAGAAGATGCTAGTCTCCGATAGGACTAGGCCTTCTCTCTATTCTGGCATTTCTGCAGCCCAGTCCACATATACA
>NW_021280606.1:0-809 GCF_002162155.2 Triticum dicoccoides
ATCAACACTCGTGGTTTTTGTCGATTCTCGCCTATTTCATGGACTATTACTCACCGTTTTGCGGTCACGAAGCGATTTCCACAGTTGTTGAACCCTAAGGTGCACTTACGTGTCGGTCATCAACACTCATTGTTTTGGCCAATTCAGGCCCGTTTCGTGGACTAATACTGACTGTTTTGGGGTCCCGCAGTGATTTCCACGATTAACAAACCCCGTGGTGCGTTTACGTGTCGGTCATCAACACTCGTGGTTTTTGTCGATTCTGGCCCGTTTCATGGACTATTACTCACCTTTCTGGGGTCCCAAAGCGATTTCCATGGTTGTCGAAGCACAAGGCGTGCTTACGTGTCGGTCATCGACAATCACGGTTTTGGCCGATTCTGGCCCGTCTCTTGGACTATTACTCAGTTTTGGGGTCACGTAGTGATTTCCACGATCGACGAACAACGGTGTGTTTATGTGTCTGTCATCAACATTTGCAGTTTCGGCCGAGTTTGGCCCGTTTCATGGACTATTACTCACTGATTTCGGGTCCCTGAGCGATTTCCATGATTGACGAACCCCGGGGTGCGTTTATGTATCGTTGATCAATAACCCTAGGTTTTACCGATTCAGGGCTCTTTCACGGACTATTACTCACCGTTTTGGAGTCCCAAAGCAATTTCCATGGTTGTCGAACCCCAAGATGTGCTTACGTGTTGGTCGTCAAGACTCGCAGATTGGGCCGATTCTTGCTCGTTTCTTGGACTATTACTCAGTTTCGGGATCCCGAAGTGATTTCCACGATTGACGAACACCGGGGTGCGTTT
>NW_021280607.1:0-2553 GCF_002162155.2 Triticum dicoccoides
TCGATAGGCCGGTCCCACCGCTCGGGGGTCTTGTCGGAGGCTGGTTGCTCTTGCCTCGCCTTTGGTGATGAGGGCTTTGTCGTGGTAAGCATGGCTACAGTGCTGCCGCTGGGCGGCTTATTGTTGTAGCCTACCTCGTCTTATCTCCTTAATGAGGCGCCTCCTTCGAGGGAGTGAATTAGCTGGCTATTGGGAGTCGGCCATACCCCAGGCCGACTGGGAGAGGCCTGGCCGCCTTTAGGTGTCTCCCTGACTGAGGGGCCCGCCACCCACGGGTCATAGTGACAGCTCGCCGTGGGTGACGTCATGGTCAACATGGCAATAGTGCCGCGCCGGACGGGTGATGGCCGCCCCGTATGACGCACTGTGGCCATGCGCGTTCCAGGATTCGGGGGTGGCAGGCTTCACTGTAGCCACGCCCCGTCTCATCGCCGTTATGTGGGTGCAGACTCTGAGGGCACAATCTCGGCCGCCTGCTGGGGGGCCGGCTTCTTGGAGTCGGCCTTCTCGTGGCCGGCTTCTTGGAGCCGGCCCTCTCGTGGTTTTCTTCATGAGGATTTTAGGGCTGGGCCGCCTTCGTGCAGCCGGCCTAAGAGGTAGCCTGCTAGGGGAAGGCGGCCCCACGTCTTGGATGCTTGAAGGCTCGATCGGCCTATGATTTTTCTGAAGAGCCAGGGGAAGTCGGCTAGGCTACCCATGGTCATTTACTCCGACAGTAGTCCCCGAAGGTGGTTGGGCTCCGAGGCAGAAAAGAGACGAGAAGCTCAATCAGCTTCCTATCTTGAGGAGCCGGAAACTAGGTGTCGGCTTTGATTAGGTGCACCGTCTTCTGGAGGGTTTCAAAGCTTGAAGGCGGGAACCAGGCGGCGCGCGAGTCAGGTTGTGAGCTGTCCGTGTGCCGCCTGCGCGCCACATGGCACCCAATGGCTGGAAGGGCCTGCCAGCCCACGCGCGCGACGGGATGCCGCCGCAGTTCGGGGCCCGCCACTACCGGGCCCCGATCCACGGGCGGATCTTCTGTGGCCCTGACGGACCGCGCGCCTCCCAGCGGCGGTTACCGCACACCGTTAAGGCACAATAATCGCGGGGCGTGGGGGAGTGGGCGCAGTTAATCCCACGTCCCCCCACGCCTCGCCTCCTCGGCTTTGCCGCACAAGGCTATAAATAGGGGGGAGGGAGAGCGGCAAACGCTCGCACGCTCGCCCTCGCCCCGCCCCTTCCTTCTTCTTCTTCCTCTCCGTCGCCACAGCTTCCTGCCGCCGCCCGGCTCTTCCGCCAATCTTCTTGGCTTGCCGTTGCTCTGTCGTGGCAGGGTTGCGCGCCTCTCCGCCGCCGCACCTTTCTCGTTGCCGCGCCGTCCCCATGGCGCTGTCGAGCTCTTGGGATGGCTCCAACGTCCATGACGACCACGTCGACTTCCTCCGCCGGACGCAGCGGCTGCCAGGCGCTAACTACGTGCAGGTCCGTCTCGCGCCGGAGAGGGAGATCTCGCCGGCACCGGAGGAGGACGAGCGGGTAATCTTCCGCTCACACTGCTTGCGCGGCTTCTGCCTGCCGGCGAGCGGGTTCTTCCACTCCTTCCTCGAGTTTTATCATCTCCAGCCGCATCACCTCACTCCAAACGCAGTGATGCTGCTGTCGGCCTTCGTCGCCCTGTGCGAGGGCTTTCTTGGCGTCCTCCCCACCCTCGAACTCTGGGGGGGAATTCTTCCAGTGCAAGCATGGCACTATAGTCGCGGGCGTGCCCTCCCCATGCGGCGCCTTCATCGCCATGCGGAGGACGAGCGACAACAATCTGTTTCCGCCCATCCTGCTGATCCTGTCGGTGAACCTCTAGCAGAAATCTTACTTCTACATGAAGAACGTCGCTCCGCAAGGCGACTTCGTCAATCTGCCGGCTTACGTAGCCGGCCCGCCGGCTCGGAGGCAGCCCTCATGGTCCTACCAGGCCAGGTCGTTGTCTCAGGGTGGGGCCACCTCCGTTGCATGGTTCCGGGTGATGATCCAGTCGGAGGGCCTGTCTGGGGCCAACCTGGTGGCCGTCTTCGCGGGGCGCCGGGTGCTCCCACTCCAGGGCCGACCTCACATGATCTGCCAGATGAGCGGCCGCTTTGACCCGTGCCGGCTAAGCACCAAGGAGATGCCTCACGCCGAGGTGTCTTAGATGGTGAGCTATATTTCCAACTACAAGCTCACCGAGGAGTGGCAGTACGGCAAGGAGTCGTACTCTCGCGCCAATCCTCCGCCTACGGTAAGTTTCTCTTCTTTTCTTCTTTCCCTGTTGCCGGGTTCGCGATGGCCGACTCCTGCCCAATCGGCTTGTTTTTGGCAGAACCCCATGCTTTCACCGGCAACCAGGGCTGCGGGGGTGGAACGCCAGTTCCTCCCCGACCGCGCGGTGGACGGCGTTGACGACCCGGACCTAGGGCGGCCGCCATGGAAGACGACGTCGTAGGGGAAGGCGGCGAGGCAGGCGGCCCTGGGCTCGGGGCCACCTTCGAGGACTGGCCGGATGACGATGAGGCCGAAGTTGCTCCGTGTCGTCAGCCGGCG
>NW_021280608.1:0-1549 GCF_002162155.2 Triticum dicoccoides
GCAACTGATGCTCACGAGAAAAATCATCTGCTGGCCGGCGAGTTTCTGCTGCTCGGACCACCGCCCCAGCAGCATTAGGGGCCGCAGCAGGATGATGTCTGATGGTAGTTGCAGGTCGCATCCGAGGGCGTTGATGCTCTCCCCCAATCTCCTGCTCTTCTTCCTGGATGCGTGCTAAGGATGCAACCCTGGTCAGGCTTGCTGGGTGTTGCAGACGGACGGCAGCTCGCAGCTCATCACGTAATCCATGAACAAAATGAGAGACAAACCACTTGGAGTTCAGGGAAGTATCAGTGGAAAGCAAATGATACATACAAGCATCAAAGGATCGCTTGTACTCCGTCACAGTTCCTGTTTGCCGAAGCTGCAATAAAATTGACATCTGCCCATCATAATCATCAGTGCCAAACTCTGCCACTAGCACAACAATGAAGGCATCCCAAATAACCTGACCATGTGTGCGTTTGTAAGCTTGCAACCAAAGAGCAGCATGATCCTCAAAGTACAGTGTGGCAGTACTAATCCAGTGTCGACCAGGAACATTATACATGTCAAAGTATGTGTAGCAATTATCAATCCAGAGTAATGGAAACTGCCCTTTGAAGACCGGAAATGCATGTCTGGGAGGCTTGAGGTGAAATCCATCATGGCGGTCGTCGCGGTGCTCGTGGCAGTCATGGTCGTCGCCACAGACTCGGCGGCGCTCGTACTAGTCGCCGGCGTCGCGGCGGCGCTCGTAGTAGTCGTCGGCGTCGCGGCGGCTCTCGTAGTAGTCGCCGGCGTCATGGCGGCCCTCGCGTCGCCCGCGTGGAAGCTCCTCACCGCGAGGTCCGTGCGGTAGGTTGCTCTCCTTGTCGGCGTGCCCCTGGCGGTGATCCTCGGGTTCGTCCTCGTCGGGTAGCGGCACGCGCAGGGGGGCACCGTTGCCTCCGAGCTGGGGGCTGCCGTTGCCTCCAAGCCGGGGGCCGCCGCCGATCTGATTTTGGGCGGGGTCGCTGGAAGGAGCAGCTGGAGAGCGCGCTCGCTTGACCTCGTCCAGATCCGCGCGCAACTCACGGAGCTCGGCCGTCACCGGAGCCAGCTTATCCTCGAGTGCTTTGGTGAAGAATTCCTGCAGGGATTGCTGCATCGTCTCTATCCCTAGCAATACGAATCGGGTCTGGACGTTTGGGGTTGGTGGAGGACGCGGCGCCGTTGTGTGGAGTGGAACAAACTGAGTCTGATACCAATTGTGATGTCCCTAGCCAGAGCTAGAAAGATCACAGGAGGAACAAGGGGAAAAGTAGCAGTTGAGCAAGAACGAAGGAGCTTGGGCAGCTCAATTTCATTCATTAATTCGATAGTGCTTGCTGGGAGGTTACAGGAGTACTGCACGCTTACAGACACGTCATCGGCCGATGGGCCTGCCCTGTCATACACCGCCTTGTCAGTAGGTGGGGGTGTGACACAGATCCATGGTGAGCATCGGCGAGCATGCTCGTCCTCCTAACTCTACTTTCCTTCTTCCTAATCCCAGTTCATGCCCAGGTTGCGCCGGTGCGGTGGGGGG
>NW_021280609.1:0-1634 GCF_002162155.2 Triticum dicoccoides
GAAGAATTGTATATGATGCAGCCGGAAGGTTTTGTCGATCCTAAGAATGCTGACAAAGTGTGCAAGCTCCAACGCTCGATTTATGGGCTGGTGCAAGCATCTCGGAGTTGGAACATTCGCTTTGATGAGATGATCAAAGCGTTTGGGTTTACACAGACTTATGGAGAAGCCTGCGTTTACAAGAAAGTGAGTGGGAGCTCTGTAGCATTTCTCATATTATATGTAGATGACATACTTTTGATGGGAAATGATATAGAACTCTTGGACAGCATCAAGGCCTACTTGAATAAAAGTTTTTCAATGAAGGACCTTGGAGAAGCTGCTTATATATTAGGCATCAAAATCTATAGAGATAGATCAAGACGCCTCATAGGTCTTTCACAAAGCACATACCTTGATAAGATATTGAAGAAGTTCAATATGGATCAATCCAAGAAAGGGTTCTTGCCTGTGTTACAAGGTATGAAATTGAGCACAGCTCAATGTCCGACCACGGCAGAAGATATAGAAGAGATGAGCGTCATCCCCTATGCCTCAGCCATAGGTTCTATTATGTATGCCATGCTGTGTACCAGACCTGATGTTAACCTTGCCGTCAGTTTGGTAGGAAGGTACCAAAGTAATCCCGGCAAGGAACACTGGACAGCGGTCAAGAATATCCTGAAGTACCTGAAAAGGACTAAGGAAATGTTTCTCGTTTATGGAGGTGACGAAGAGCTCGTTGTAAAGGGTTACGTCGACGCTAGCTTCGACACAGATCTGGATGACTCTAAGTCACAAACCGGATACGTGTATATTTTGAATGGTGGGGCAGTAAGCTGGTGCAGTTGCAAGAAAAGCGTCGTGGCGGGATCTACATGTGAAGCGGAGTACATGGCAGCCTCGGAGGCAGCACATGAAGCAATATGGGTGAAGGAGTTCATCACCGACCTAGGAGTCATACCCAATGTGTCGGGGCCGATCAAGCTCTTCTGTGACAACACTGGAGCTATTGCACTTGCCAAGGAGCCCAGGTTTCACAAGAAGACAAGGCACATCAAGCGTCGCTTCAACTCCATTCGTGAAAATGTTCAAGACGGAGACATAGAGATTTGTAAAGTACATACGGACCTGAATGTAGCAGATCCGTTGACTAAACCTCTCCCTAGAGCAAAACATGATCAACACCAGAATTCCATGGGTGTTCGATTCATCATAATGTAACTAGATTATTGACTCTAGTGCAAGTGGGAGACTGTTGGAAATATGCCCTAGAGGCAATAATAAAAGCATTATTATTATATTTCCTTGTTCATGATAATTGTCTTTATTCATGCTATAATTGTGTTATCTGGAAATCGTAATACATGTGTGAATAATAGACATCAACATGTCCCTAGTAAGCCTCTAGTAGACTAGCTCGTTGATCAACAGATAGTCATGGTTTCCTGACTATGGACACTGGATGTCATTGATAACGAGATCACATCATTAGGAGAATGATGTGATGGACGAGACCCAATCCTAAACATAGCACAAGATCGTATAGTTCGTTTGCTAGAGTTTTGCAATGTCAAAGTATCTTTTCCTTAGACCATGAGATCGTGTAACTCCCGGATACCGTAGGAGTGCTTTGGGTATGCCAAACGTCACAA
>NW_021280610.1:0-1549 GCF_002162155.2 Triticum dicoccoides
GCAACTGATGCTCACGAGAAAAATCATCTGCTGGCCGGCGAGTTTCTGCTGCTCGGACCACCGCCCCAGCAGCATTAGGGGCCGCAGCAGGATGATGTCTGATGGTAGTTGCAGGTCGCATCCGAGGGCGTTGATGCTCTCCCCCAATCTCCTGCTCTTCTTCCTGGATGCGTGCTAAGGATGCAACCCTGGTCAGGCTTGCTGGGTGTTGCAGACGGACGGCAGCTCGCAGCTCATCACGTAATCCATGAACAAAATGAGAGACAAACCACTTGGAGTTCAGGGAAGTATCAGTGGAAAGCAAATGATACATACAAGCATCAAAGGATCGCTTGTACTCCGTCACAGTTCCTGTTTGCCGAAGCTGCAATAAAATTGACATCTGCCCATCATAATCATCAGTGCCAAACTCTGCCACTAGCACAACAATGAAGGCATCCCAAATAACCTGACCATGTGTGCGTTTGTAAGCTTGCAACCAAAGAGCAGCATGATCCTCAAAGTACAGTGTGGCAGTACTAATCCAGTGTCGACCAGGAACATTATACATGTCAAAGTATGTGTAGCAATTATCAATCCAGAGTAATGGAAACTGCCCTTTGAAGACCGGAAATGCATGTCTGGGAGGCTTGAGGTGAAATCCATCATGGCGGTCGTCGCGGTGCTCGTGGCAGTCATGGTCGTCGCCACAGACTCGGCGGCGCTCGTAGTAGTCGCCGGCGTCGCGGCGGCGCTCGTAGTAGTCGTCGGCGTCGCGGCGGCTCTCGTAGTAGTCGCCGGCGTCATGGCCGCCCTCGCGTCGCCCGCGTGGAAGCTCCTCACCGCGAGGTCCGTGCGGTAGGTTGCTCTCCTTGTCGGCGTGCCCCTGGCGGTGATCCTCGGGTTCGTCCTCGTCGGGTAGCGGCACGCGCAGGGGGGCACCGTTGCCTCCGAGCTGGGGGCTGCCGTTGCCTCCAAGCCGGGGGCCGCCGCCGATCTGATTTTGGGCGGGGTCGCTGGAAGGAGCAGCTGGAGAGCGCGCTCGCTTGACCTCGTCCAGATCCGCGCGCAACTCACGGAGCTCGGCCGTCACCGGAGCCAGCTTATCCTCGAGTGCTTTGGTGAAGAATTCCTGCAGGGATTGCTGCATCGTCTCTATCCCTAGCAATACGAATCGGGTCTGGACGTTTGGGGTTGGTGGAGGACGCGGCGCCGTTGTGTGGAGTGGAACAAACTGAGTCTGATACCAATTGTGATGTCCCTAGCCAGAGCTAGAAAGATCACAGGAGGAACAAGGGGAAAAGTAGCAGTTGAGCAAGAACGAAGGAGCTTGGGCAGCTCAATTTCATTCATTAATTCGATAGTGCTTGCTGGGAGGTTACAGGAGTACTGCACGCTTACAGACACGTCATCGGCCGATGGGCCTGCCCTGTCATACACCGCCTTGTCAGTAGGTGGGGGTGTGACACAGATCCATGGTGAGCATCGGCGAGCATGCTCGTCCTCCTAACTCTACTTTCCTTCTTCCTAATCCCAGTTCATGCCCAGGTTGCGCCGGTGCGGTGGGGGG
>NW_021280611.1:0-1133 GCF_002162155.2 Triticum dicoccoides
CCCCCCCCCCCGGCTGGAGGACCTATCATTATAGATTCCTTTTCAGCAAGGTTATCCATTCATCCATGAGGAAATTGTAAGACTTATTCTACAAGTTATTCTTGATGGATCCTTCGTGTTTCCAAAGTTTGATCTTCACCTGAAGACCATGTCAATTCTATCTCGAAGCATGTCAATGGTACTCCGATGTTTCAACAAGAACATTTGAAGCACGATGCTAAATTTTGCTTATCATTTATCCTAACACCGTTGTATGGGTAATATCATGAGATTCCTCCCCCCCCTTACCTAAATGGTTGTCTACCTTATATCCTGTCATGGATATCTTGTTCTGTTTGTCCTTGGGAAGGATATACCCCTGAAATAGGTGTATAAACATATTTTCCATTCCATTGTTCTATTTGATCTGATGATCACCTTTTCCTTTCCATTGTTTTGTTTAACCTTTCTTGTGATCTATATGATCTAAGCAATAATATTCTCCTGCTTATGTAAACACCTCGGTGCACAACTCTGTCAGTAAGACCCTGTTGAAATTGTCGATAGCATTCCGGTCACCACCGATGGACGAGAACTTTGCCTATTGGTCCGCCTCGTTCAACGAGCAGGAAGATGGTTCTCTTCGTCCCTCGCCCTTGGTACCGACATTGTTGCCGACATAACTGTCAGGCTATCCTCTAACATGCCTTGCTTACATGATTCTGCAAGACGTCACTGCCTTTCCTACTTTTAACCCACATGGTGGGCCCATAACCCACAGTTCCACAGGATCGAAACCTGACTCTCCTGCACACCCCAGTTCCAAAGTTATTCCTCCCGCGTGGACTCGTAAGTAATTCATGAGCCACCTTTCCGATGAGATCATCAATTCTGGCATCGGACACAATAATTATCCCGTTGCTTTGAAACCACTTTCACCTTCTGACTAGGCATTGAACGATTGCCTGGCTACTTGAAACTTCTTATTGTACCTCCCAACCTTACTCTCGATGTCTTTTAAATGTTCAAACTCGAGAGGTACTCATATGCTCATTCATGGGTTAATCCCAGATTATAACACTTATAACATTCTGTCGTTGCCGACCTGCCCCGTTACTTATTCGTAAATGCGATGGAATTCCCGAAGAAAAAAA
>NW_021280612.1:0-1141 GCF_002162155.2 Triticum dicoccoides
TGCTTCGGAGATGGAGATCACAAGCACAAGATAATGATGGCCATATCATATCACTTATATTGATTGCATGTGATGTTTATCTTTTTATGCATCTTATCTTGCTTTGATTGACGGTAGCATTATAAGATGATCTCTCACTAAATTATCAAGAAGTGTTCTCCCTGAGTATGCACCGTTGCAAAAGTTCTTCGTGCTGAGACACCACGTGATGATCGGGTGTGATAGGCTCTACGTTCAAATACAACGGGTGCAAAACAGTTGCGCACGCAGAATACTCAGGTTAAACTTGACGAGCCTAGCATATGCATATATGGCCTCGGAACACGGAGACCGAAAGGTCGAGCGTGAATCATATAGTAGATATGATCAACATAATGATGTTCACCGATGAAACTACTCCATCTCACGTGATGATCGGACATGGTTTAGTTGATTTGGATCACGTGATCACTTAGAGGATTAGAGGGATGTCTATCTAAGTGGGAGTTCTTTAATAATATGATTAATTGAACTTAAAATTTATCATGAACTTAGTCCTTGACAGTATCTTGCTTGTTTATGTTGATTGTAGATAGATGGCTCGTGCTGTTGTTCCGTTAAATTTTAATGCGTTCCTTGAGAAAGCAAAGTTGAAAGATGATGGTAGCAATTACATGGACTGGGTCCGTAACTTGAGGATTATCCTCATTGCTGCACAGAAGAATTACGTTCTGGAAGCACCGCTGGGTGCCAGGCCTGCTGCTGGAGCAACGCCAGATGTTATGAACGTCTGGCAGAGCAAAGCTGATGACTACTCGATAGTTCAGTGTGCCATGCTTTACGGCTTAGAATCGGGACTTCAACGACGTTTTGAACGTCATGGAGCATATGAGATGTTCCAGGAGTTGAAGTTAATATTTCAAGCAAATGCCCGGATTGAGAGATATGAAGTCTCCAATAAGTTCTATAGCTGCAAGATGGAAGAGAACAGTTCTGTCAGTGAGCATATACTCAAAATGTCTGGGTATAATAATCACTTGATTCAATTGGGAGTTAATCTTCCGGATGATTGCGTCATTGACAGAATTCTCCAATCACTGCCACCAAGCTACAAGAGCTTCGTGATGAACTATAATATGCAAGGGATGAACAAGACTATTCC
>NW_021280613.1:0-1495 GCF_002162155.2 Triticum dicoccoides
ACGTGTCGGTCATCAACACTCATGGTTTTTGTCGATTCTCGCCTATTTCATGGACTATTACTCACCGTTTTGCGGCCACGAAGCGATTTCCACAGTTGTTGAACCCTAAGGTGCACTTACGTGTCGGTCATCAACACTAATTGTTTTGGCCAATTCAGGCCCGTTTCGTGGACTAATACTGACTGTTGTAGGGTCCCGCGGTGATTTCCACGATTAACAAACCCCGTGGTGCGTTTACGTGTCTGTCATCAACACTCGTGGTTTTTGTCGATTCTGGCCCGTTTCATGGACTATTACGCACCTTTCTGGGGTCCCAAAGCGATTTCCATGGTTGTCGAACCACAAGGCGCGCTTACGTGTCAGTCATCCACAATCGCGGTTTTGGCCGATTCTGGCCCGTCTCTTGGACTATTACTCAGTTTTGGGGTCACGTAGTGATATCCACGATCGACGAACAACGGTGTGTTTATGTGTCTGTCATCAACATTTGCAGTTTCGGCCGAGTTTGGCCCGTTTCATGGACTATTACTCACTGATTTCGGGTCCCTGAGCGATTTCCATGATTGACGAACCCCTGGGTGCATTTATGTATCATTGATCAATAACCCTTGGTTTTACCGATTCAGGGCTCTTTCACGGACTATTACTCACCATTTTGGAGTCCCAAAGCGATTTCCATGGTTGTCGAACCCCAAGATGTGCTTACGTGTTGGTCGTCAAGACTCGCAGATTGGGCCGATTCTTGCTCGTTTCTTGGACTATTACTCAGTTTTGGGATCCCGAAGTGATTTCCACGATTGACTAACACCGGGGTGCGTTTACGTGTCGGTCATCAAAACTCACAATTTTGGCCGATTCTGGTATGTTCTGTGCACTGTCACACACCGTTTTGGGGTTCCAGAGTGATTTCCATGATTGACGATCCCTGGGGTGCGTTTACGTGCCCGTCATCAACACTTAGAGCTTTGGCCAATTCTTACCCGTTTCATGGACTATTACTCACCATTTAGGGATCCCAAAGCGATATCCATAGTTTATGAACCCCAAGGTGCGCTTACATGTCGGTCATCAACACTCACAATTTTGGCTGATTCTGGCCCATTTTGTGGACTATTACTCACTTTTTTGGGGTCCCAGAGTGATTTCCGCGATTAATGAACCCCAGGGTGCGTTTACGTGTCAGACATCAAGACTCGCGGTTTTTGACGATTCTGGCCCGTTTCATGGACTATTACTCACTGTTTTGCGGTCACGAAGCAATTTCCACAGTTGTTGAACCCTAAGGTGCACTTACGTGTCGGTCATCAACACTCATTGTTTTGGCCAATTCTGGCCCGTTTCGTGGACTAATACTGACTGTTTTGGGATCCCGCAGTGATTTCCATGATTAACAAACCCCGTGGTGCGTTTACGTGTCGGTCATCAACACTCATGGTTTTTATCGATTCTCGCCTATTTCATGGACTATTACTCACCGTTTTGCGGCCACGAAGCG
>NW_021280613.1:3747-5372 GCF_002162155.2 Triticum dicoccoides
GTTACTCACCGTTTTGGGGTTCCAGAGCGATTTCCATGATTGACGATCCCTGGGGTGCGTTTACGTGCCCGTCATCAACACTCACAGCTTTGGCCAATTTTGACCCGTTTCGTGGACTATTACTCACCGTTTAGGGATTCCAAAGCGATTTCCATAGTTTATGAACCCCAAGGTGCGCTTACATGTCGGTCATCAACACTCACAATTTTGGCTGATTCTGGCCCATTTTGTGGACTATTACTCACTTTTTTGGGGTCCCAGAGTGATTTCCGCGATTAACGAACCCCAGGGTGCGTTTACGTGTCAGACATCAACACTCGCGGTTTTTGACGATTCTGGCCCGTTTCATGGACTATTACTCACCTTTTTGGGGTCCCAAAGTGATTTCCATGGTTGTCGAACCCCAAGGCGCGCTTACGTGTCGATCATCAACAATCGCGGTTTTGGCCGATTCTGGCCCGTCTCTTGGACTATTACTCAGTTTTGGGGTCACGTAGTGATTTCCACGATCGACGAACAACGGTGTGTTTATGTGTCTGTCATCAACATTTGCAGTTTTGGCCAAGTTTGGCCCGTTTCATGGACTATTACTCACTGATTTCGGGTCCCTGAGCGATTTCCATGATTGACGAACCCCGGGGTGCGTTTATGTATCGTTGATCAATAACCCTAGGTTTTACCGATTAAGGGCTCTTTCACGGACTATTACTCACCATTTTGGAGTCCCAAAGCGATTTCCATGGTTGTCGAACCCCAAGACGTGCTTACGTGTTGGTCGTCAAGACTCGCAGATTGGGCCGATTCTTGCTCGTTTCTTGGACTATTACTTAGTTTTGGGATCCAGAAGTGATTTCCACGATTGACGAACACCGGGGTGCGTTTACGGGTCGGTCATCAAAACTCACAATTTTGGCCGATTCTGGTATGTTCTGTGCAGTGTTACACACCGTTTTGGGGTTCCAGAGCGATTTCCATGATTGACGATCCCTGTGGTGCGTTTACGTGCCCGTCATCAACACTCACAGCTTTGGCCAATTCTGACCCATTTCGTGGACTATTACTCACCGTCTAGGGATCCCAAAGCGATTTCCATAGTTTATGAACCCCAAGGTGCGCTTACATGTCGGTCATCAACACTCACAATTTTGGCTGATTCTGGCCCATTTTGTGGACTATTACTCACTCTTTTGGGGTCCCAGAGTGATTTCCACGATTAACGAACCCCAGGGTGCGTTTACTTGTCAGACATCAACACTCGCGGTTTTTGACGATTCTGGCCCGTTTCATGGACTATTACTCACCGTTTTGCGGTCACGAAGCGATTTCCACAGTTGTTGAACCCTAAGGTGGACTTACGTGTCGGTCATCGACACTCATTGTTTTGGCCAATTCTGGTCGGTTTCGTGGACTAATACTGACTGTTTTTGGGTCCCGTAGTGATTTCCATGATTAACAAACCCCGTGGTGCGTTTACGTGTCGGTCATCAACACTCGTGGTTTTTGTCGATTCTCGCCTATTTCATGGACTATTACTCACCGTTTTGCGGTCACGAAGCGATTTCCGCAGTTGTTGAACCCTAAGGTGCACTTACGTGTCGGTCATCAACACTCATTGTTTTGGCCAA
>NW_021280613.1:5382-7838 GCF_002162155.2 Triticum dicoccoides
ATTTCCATGATTAACAAACCCCGTGGTGCGTTTATGTGTGGGTCATCAACACTCGTGGTTTTTGTCGATTCTCGCCTATTTCATGGACTATTACTCACCGTTTTGCGGTCATGAAGCAATTTCCACAGTTGTTGAACCCTAAGGTGCACTTACGTGTCGGTCATCAACACTCATTGTTTTGGCCAATTCAGGCCCGTTTCGTGGACTAATACTGACTGTTTTAGGGTCCTGCAGTGATTTCCACGATTAACAAACCCCGTGGTGCATTTACGTGTCGGTCATCAACACTCGTGGTTTTTGTCGATTCTGGCCCGTTTCATGGAATATTACTCACCTTTCTGGGGTCCTAAAGCAATTTCCATGGTTGTCGAACCACAAGGCACGCTTACGTGTCCGTCATCAACAATCGCGGTTTTGGCCGATTCTGGCCCGTCTCTTGGACTATTACTCAGTTTTGGGGTCACGTAGTGATTCCCACGATCGACGAACAACGGTGTGTTTACGTGTCTGTCATCAATATTTGCAGTTTCAGTCGAGTTTGGCCCATTTCATGGACTATTACTCACTGATTTCGGGTCCCTGGGCGATTTCCATGATTGACGAACCCCGGGGTGCATTTATGTATCGTTGATCAATAACCCTAGGTTTTACCGATTCAGGGCTCTTTCACGGACTATTACTCACCATTTTGGAGTCCCAAAGCGATTTCCATGGTTGTCTAACCCCAAGATGTGCTTACGTGTTGGTCGTCAAGACTCGCAGATTGGGCCGATTCTTGCTCGTTTCTTGGACTATTACTCAGCTTTGGGATCCCGAAGTGATTTCCACGATTGACGAACACCGGGGTGCGTTTACGTGTCGGTCATCAAAACTCACAATTTTGGCCGATTCTGGTATGTTTTGTGCACCGTTACTCACCGTTTTGGGGTTCCAGAGCGATTTCCATGATTGACGATCCCTGGGGTGCGTTTACGTGCCCGTCATCAACACTCACAGCTTTGGCCAATTTTGACCCGTTTCGTGGACTATTACTCACCGTTTAGGGATTCCAAAGCGATTTCCATAGTTTATGAACCCCAAGGTGCGCTTACATGTCGGTCATCAACACTCACAATTTTGGCTGATTCTGGCCCATTTTGTGGACTATTACTCACTTTTTTGGGGTCCCAGAGTGATTTCCGCGATTAACGAACCCCAGGGTGCGTTTACGTGTCAGACATCAACACTCGCGGTTTTTGACGATTCTGGCCCGTTTCATGGACTATTACTCACCTTTTTGGGGTCCCAAAGTGATTTCCATGGTTGTCGAACCCCAAGGCGCGCTTACGTGTCGATCATCAACAATCGCGGTTTTGGCCGATTCTGGCCCGTCTCTTGGACTATTACTCAGTTTTGGGGTCACGTAGTGATTTCCACGATCGACGAACAACGGTGTGTTTATGTGTCTGTCATCAACATTTGCAGTTTTGGCCAAGTTTGGCCCGTTTCATGGACTATTACTCACTGATTTCGGGTCCCTGAGCGATTTCCATGATTGACGAACCCCGGGGTGCGTTTATGTATCGTTGATCAATAACCCTAGGTTTTACCGATTAAGGGCTCTTTCACGGACTATTACTCACCATTTTGGAGTCCCAAAGCGATTTCCATGGTTGTCGAACCCCAAGACGTGCTTACGTGTTGGTCGTCAAGACTCGCAGATTGGGCCGATTCTTGCTCGTTTCTTGGACTATTACTTAGTTTTGGGATCCAGAAGTGATTTCCACGATTGACGAACACCGGGGTGCGTTTACGGGTCGGTCATCAAAACTCACAATTTTGGCCGATTCTGGTATGTTCTGTGCAGTGTTACACACCGTTTTGGGGTTCCAGAGCGATTTCCATGATTGACGATCCCTGTGGTGCGTTTACGTGCCCGTCATCAACACTCACAGCTTTGGCCAATTCTGACCCATTTCGTGGACTATTACTCACCGTTTAGGGATCCCAAAGCGATTTCCATAGTTTATGAACCCCAAGGTGCGCTTACATGTCGGTCATCAACACTCACAATTTTGGCTGATTCTGGCCCATTTTGTGGACTATTACTCACTCTTTTGGGGTCCCAGAGTGATTTCCGCGATTAACGAACCCCAGGGTGCGTTTACTTGTCAGACATCAACACTCGCGGTTTTTGACGATTTTGGCCCGTTTCATGGACTATTACTCACCGTTTTGCGGTCACGAAGCGATTTCCACAATTGTTGAACCCTAAGGTGGACTTACGTGTCGGTCATCAACACTCATTGTTTTGGCCAATTCTGGTCGGTTTCGTGGACTAATACTGACTGTTTTTGGGTCCCGTAGTGATTTCCATGATTAACAAACCCCGTGGTGCGTTTACGTGTCGGTCATCAACACTCGTGGTTTTTGTCGATTCTCGCCTATTTCATGGACTATTACTCACCGTTTTGCAG
>NW_021280614.1:0-1542 GCF_002162155.2 Triticum dicoccoides
GGAGCTCCGCCTCGACCCCCTCCTTCCTCCCCACCGACCCACGGCCCTCCGGAAGCCCTGCAACGCCGTCACCATCGCCGTTCCGTCGCCGGCCACCGAAGCTCCCCTCCGTCGATTCGCCGGACCCCGTGCCTCCCCTGCCTCGCCAGCAGCACCAGAAGAACCGCGGTGAGCCCTCGACCCGATTCCCCCTCTCCCCGTGCCCCACCTCCCTCTCTAGCTAGCCCCACCACTTTGCCCGAGAATCTCTCGCCGCCGGCCATGGCGTGGCCGTGGCCACAACCACCCCAGCTCGTATCCGAGCCCACTGACGTGCTCACCGTGATCTCAGGAGTCCGTAGCACGCCCCAGCTCCTCCTGTCGTGCTCCCTAACCCCGACCCCGAGATTGCCCGAACTCCGGCAGCCGCAAAGGGGCTCGCCGCCGGCAGCTCCGGCCACCCCAGCTGCTGTCACTTGCCTCTTTAGATGCGCCTTTCTCCCAGGAACCCGTAGGAGCAAACCGCACGTCAAATGGTGCTCCGTAGCGAGCGCACGGTGCACCTCCGCTGTCGGCCGTGGTCGTCGCCGGCGACACTCCGGCGACTGCCGACATGGCACGCCTAATTAGCACTAATGACCTTGTTAAACTAACCCCGTGACACTGACAGTGGGCCCCGTAGCGGGTCAAAGCCCGGGTCAACGCGGGATTAGCCTCTGAGTCACTGACGTGTGGACCCCACACGTCAGGTTTGACCTGGACCGCCCGTTGACCTGCTGAGGTCAGCATGAGGTCATGCTGACGCCATAATTCATTTTCTGGAATTATTTTTTAATTCTAAATATTCAGGAAATTCCAGAAAATTGTAAAAACTTCTAAAAATCATAGAAATTCAACCGTAACTCCAAATTAAATAATTTATATATGAAAAATTATCAGAAAAATTCAAGGAATCCATTTGTACCATTTTCATGCATGTTAGAACAACTTATAGCTGCTGTTTAGCACAAATCAATTAAAGGGCATTTAAATAATCACATATGGAGTTTGAATTTGAATCTTGTATTCAAACCAACCTCATTTAATCTGTTGCTAGTTGCATTAGCCCAAAACACATTCATATTGCCATGTCATAGCATGCATCATATTGTGCATTGCATTGATTGTGTTCCCTTCTGTGTTGCCGGTATTTGTTCCCTCTCGATAGACGTGATACCGATGATGTGATCGTTGACACTGATGAAGACCCAATGTTATCTTCAGAAGTGCCAGGCAAGCAAACCCCCCCCCCCCTTGTTCATTCCGATAAAATCCCACTCTCTCGCTCCTGCTCTCTTTTACTGCATTAGGACAACATCGATTCATCTGTTACTTGCTGCGGTAGCTGAACCCCTTTATCCTTTGCATGACCTGTCATTGCCACAGTAAATAGATGAAACCCACTAGCATGAGTAGGAGTTGTTTGAGCCCTGTTGTGCCTACTCATTCATGTTTGTTTGTCATGCCTGCTACTGCTTAGAGTTGAGTCAGGTCTGATTCATCGGGGATGAATCAGAGGTGTGT
>NW_021280615.1:0-1296 GCF_002162155.2 Triticum dicoccoides
CCGAAAGTATCTATTGTTTTATGCGGATCGAGACTGGGATTTGTCACTCCGTGTAAACGGAGAGGTATCTCTGGGCCCACTCGGTAGGACATCATCATATGCGCAATGTGACCAAGGAGTTGATCACGGGATGATGTGTTACGGAACGAGTAAAGTGACTTGCCGGTAACGAGATTGAACAAGGTATTGGATACCGACGATCGAATCTCGGGCAAGTAACATACCGATAGACAAAGGGAATTGAATACGGGATTGATTAAGTCCTTGACATCGTGGTTCGTCCGATGAGATCATCGTGGAACATGTGGGAGCCATCATGGGTATCCAGATCCCGCTGTTGGTTATTGACCGGAGAACGTCTCGGTCATGTCTACATGTCTCCCGAACCCGTAGGGTCTACACACTTAAGGTTCGATGACGCTAGGTTTATAAAGGAAGTTTGTATGTGGTTACCGAATGTTGTTCGGAGTCCCGGATGAGATCCCGGACGTCACGAGGAGTTCCGGAATGGTCCGGAGGTAAAGACTTATATATGGGAAGTCCTATTTTGGCCACCGGAAAATGTTCGGGATTTTTCGGTATTGTACCGGGAAGGTTCTAGAAGGTTCTGGAGTGGGGCCCACCTGCATGGGGGGACCCACATGAACGTGGGTAGTGGGGGAAAGGCCCCACACCCCTGGTCAAGGCGCACCAAGATCCCCCCTTAGAAGGAATAAGATCATATCCCGAAGGGATAAGATCAAGATCCCTAAAAAGGGGGGATAACAATCGGTGAGGAAGGAAATGATGGGATTTCTTTCCTCCCACCTTGGCCAACGCCCCAATGGACTTGGAGGGCAAGAAACCAGCCCCTCCACCCCTATATATAGTGGGGAGACGCATGGGAGCTGAACACGAAGTTCTGGCGCAGCCCTCCCCCTCTCACAAGTACTCCTCTTCTCCCGTGGTGCTTGGCGAAGCCCTGCAGGATTGCCACGCTCCTCCACCACCACCACGCCGTTGTGCTGCTGCTGGATGGAGTCTTCCTCAACCTCTCCCTCTCTCCTTGCTGGATCAAGGCGTGGGATACGTCACCGGGCTGTACGTGTGTTGAACGCGGAGGTGCCGTGCGTTCGGCATTTGATCATCGGTGATTTGAATCACGACGAGTACGACTTCATCAACCCCGTTCACTTGAACGCTTCCGCTTAGCGATCTACAAGGGTATGTAGATGCACTCTCCTTCTACTCGTAGCTGGTTTCTCCATAGATAGATCTTGGTGACGCGTAGGAAAATTTTGAATTTCTGCTACGTTC
>NW_021280616.1:0-1823 GCF_002162155.2 Triticum dicoccoides
TTGGACGGTTGATTTCTGAGGTAGAACTGCCCCGAGGTACGAAGGACATCTTGATGGATGATTTCCGCAAACTCCGACTGGATGCGAAAGAATTCTTGTCGGAGGTCCGCGTCCTGGATTGCCGACACACTCGCGGCCCAATCTTGGAGTTTACTCGGTAGCAGAAGTTGATGATGGTCCCGTACGATCGCCCGCATGTGATGGATGGCGTAGTAGGCACCCTTCTGACCGCCAGGCGGCTGCTTGACGCAGCAGAACGTCGTATTGTGGGAGAACACGTGCTTGCCGTACTTACGAATAGGCCTGGTGAAGGTGCCTCCAGATTGGGCGTAGCCGGGGAGAACATCATCAAGAACCTTCTTGACATTTGTGTAGTCTACGTTCGACTGATGGTCCGGGTCGAAATACGTGGCCATGGAATATTTGGGGCTTAGGAGGATGAGCGTGCAACGTGTGTCACTGCAGAAAACACGGAATGTGAAAAGAAAAACGATCGAAAAGTAAGAATTCATATGTTACGGGCCGGTTGAGGGGAGGACTTACTCGGGAAAGTAAGGCACGAGGAAGTTATCCTTATCTTGGTTTGCCAGAATGACGCCTTCGAGGTAAGAACTCGCGACTTGCCGGTCCCCAGCGCTGCCCAAGATCTTGGCACGCATGTAAAAGGGGTCGACTATCACGATGTCCGGGGTCTTGTCGCGAATGATCCGCATCTCCATACTCAGCGAAAATAGCCGAACGAAGGTGTAGTGCAGCGGATGAAGGTTAAACATAGCGAAGATGTCATCAAACCGCAGGACGATCGTACCCCCGATGTCGCCATCCACAAAGCCCTTGCCCTCTGGCACCTTGGCCACGAAAACCGGGTATGCCACATCCTTCTCTCTGAGACGCCGCTTCTCCAAAGAAAGAACACTGTCGTGCAGACTCCGCATAGCACCGGTTGCAGCATTGAGCATATTTGGTGGTAGCATCGCCCTACCCGCCACATGCACCCTCCTCGAGATATCCTGCGGTGAAGGTGGCCCGTCCTGAGCACGGATCGTACTCGGTGCCGGCTGGCTCGCACCCTTCTTAGTCTTTCTTTTGCGTGCCTTCTTCTTCTCCTGTAATGGGACCGAGTTCTGCTCACAGACCGCCTTCTTGAGTGTGTTGGGGCTGATAATATTTCGCACCTCGCCTATCTGAGGCTCGGTGAAGTCGGCAGCTGGAGGCGTCTCCTGAGAGCTGAACGCCAGACGATGCCTGTTGCAACTTGGCTTCTCCGCGGTACGAGCTAGATCGCACACGTCTTTTGTTGGGTTTGGTTCTTGAGAAGGAGGCCCCATGAAGTCGCCATCGTACCCATGCTCGGCAAAGTACTGATCGACGTTGCCAAATGTATCATCGTCATCGTCGTCGTTGTTCTGATCCTGTGCCATATGCATGTTTGGATCCAGTGGCATAGGGATGTCCGGCACCGTTACGGCGGTCTTGCCATGGGGCCGACTTGGCGCCGGCACGACTGGCGGTGTTGTCTTTGGGGTGGTGTCCCCCGCCCCCAAACGAATCTGGCTCTTCGGCCAAAGCAGGGGCCAGCTCAGGCAGGCGCTGAGGGTCATCACGTCATCATCGTCGGCCCCGACGGGTCGAATCGGAGGTAACAAGTCGTTGCAGCCTGGCAGCACCCGAACCAGTTGAACCCTAAACAAGTTGGGTGGCATCTGGGTACCGTGGAACAAGGGGTTGCCCGGTTGAACGATTTTGCCCTTGGCGACATCGACCAACTCGTTGTTCACGAAGTGGAGGAGAGTGCACGGAACGTCGGCGGCGCCCTGCGAAAA
>NW_021280617.1:0-1661 GCF_002162155.2 Triticum dicoccoides
GTTAGCGTTGTCCTTTATTTTTACATATTTCTTAGTCCCAGCTTGAGCATTATGAACCTGATTTTTTTTCCTACCTTGAGGGTTGGAATTAGCTTCACATACGTTGCCTACTTTGGATATATCCTTATGTTGTCACCGAGGACGCCAGACAACCAACTAGGTCAGAACTAGGGATTTTAACACGACGCTTGACACTAGGTAATCAAAACGGAACACCAAACTGTTGTGGTTCTATGGTGCCGCCCTACTTGCTGAACAAACCGTGCACATCCATGGCATATACGAAGAAAACTGCTCATGCTGATGTTCTTAACGTGGATATTTCCACATGATCGATAAGCATGCAAGCAATATTTTGAAACGTGAGGTAGACCCTCACTAGTAGAAAAAGAATCAAATGTGAGACACATTAGTCCCGGTTTGTAACAGAACCGGCACTAATGTGTCCATTAGTGCCGGTTCCAACGGCTAGGCGGGAGGAGCTCTTTAGTACCGGTTCGTGGCGAACCTTTAGCACCGGTTCGTGCCACGAACCGGTACTAAAGAAAGTGGTGGCAGGATGTTGTCAGAGTGGGGCCCTTCCAGCACCTTTAGTACCGGTTCGTGGCACGAACCGGTACTAAATGTCGTCCTATATAAACCCTTCGTCCACCCGCACTCTATTCTTCCTCCTTTCCCCTCTCCCTCTCCTCTGTTCTTCCCTTCTTCCTCTCGAGTTCATCACAAAATTTGCCCCAAATTTGTCAAGATTTGCAGGCCCCCATCCATTCAAATGATCACCAAGGTTAGAAACTTTGTCCTTTCATCTCTCATTGCTAGATTAGCTCTTGCATTGGTTTATATAGTGATTAATTGTGGGTTTTAGTAATTTGGGAGGAATTATATGTGGTAGTATTTGATTTATATGCAATTTGAGGTCAAAATAACACTTAGTTTGCATATGTAGGTGTGGTTTACTTAGTGCCTTCTAAATCTCCGTCGTAACCACCGTCGATCGCCCGCACCGTCCCGTCGCCGGCACCACCTTGTGGTGAGCCTGTTGTTCATGAAATTTTATATAAAAAAAATGATGTTTGTGTGATTTGGATATATAGTTACTCGTATAATTATCTTACCCATACGTTGTTTGTTATACATAGTGCCATGGTTTTGATATCCGTCCCCGTCGGCCCTCGTCCTTGTTATGATTCGGATGTGGTATATTCTCTTTTAAAACTACTTGTTGCATTTCGTGTTTATGACAAATTATGCCCATCAAGTTGACATAGATATTTTTATCTAGGAGGTATGTGAACCGGAAATTCCAACCGACCCTATTGTCGAGAGGTTAAATTTAGTTGAAAGTGAAAACGAGTACTTGAAAGAAAAATTGGAAAGAATTGAGGGGGAGAAGATGGAATTGGAGTTGCATGTTGCCGATGTCGTCGATAATCACAAGATCAAGATGGAGAAAATGCGCTTGAAGATTAGAAAGATTAGAAAATATGCCATCGATAGTGAGGCTTGGTATCATTATGCTGTTGGATCAATTGTTACCTTAGTTGCGATCTTGATCGCATTTGTTGTTGCATTTAAATGCTTTAGCTAGAGAGTTATTTGTTTGTTGCATTTAAGTGTTGTATGAACTTTATGTATGAACTTGTATTAATTTGGTCTATTCG
>NW_021280618.1:0-1130 GCF_002162155.2 Triticum dicoccoides
AATTCGATTTAAAGGCAGGATTTTGGCAAGTAAAAATGGCTGAAGAATCTATTCCATGGACAGCATTTACTTGTCCACAAGGCCATTATGAATGGCTAGTAATGCCATTAGGCCTAAAGAATGCACCTGCACTATTTCAAAGAAAGATGCAAAATATATTTAATGAGAATCAAGCATTTATATTAGTATACGTAGATGATTTGTTAGTATTCTCAAAATCATACAAAGAGCATATAGCCCATCTTGAAGTGTTCTTTCGAAAGGTAGAACAAAATGGGCTCATACTATCTAAAAAGAAGATGGAGATTTGCAAAGAGAAAATAAATTTCCTTGGTCATGAAATAGGAGAAGGAAAAATATATCTACAAGAACATATTGCAAAGAAAATATTAGAGTTTCCTGATAATATGAGTGATAAAAGGGTTTTACTGTTGGAAATATGCCCTAGAGGCAATAATAAAAGTATTATTATTATATTTCCTTGTTCATGATAATTGTCTTTTATTCATGCTATAACTGTATTATCCGGAAATCGTAATACACGTGTGAATACATAGACCACAATATGTCCCTAGTGAGCCTCTAGTTGACTAGCTCGTTGTGATCAACAGATAGTCATGGTTTCCTGGCTATGGACATTGGATGTCATTGATAACGGGATCACATCATTAGGAGAATGATGTGATGGACAAGACCCAATCCTAAGCATAGCACAAAAGATCGTGTAGTTCGTTTGCTAGAGCTTTGCCAATGTCAAGTATCTCTTCCTTTGACCATGAGATCGTGTAACTCCTGGATACCGTAGGAGTGCTTTGGGTGTATCAAACATCACAACGTAACTGGGTGACTATAAAGGTGCACTACAGGTATCTCCGAAAGTATCTATTGTTTTATGCGGATCGAGACTGGGATTTGTCACTCCGTGTAAACGGAGAGGTATCTCTGGGCCCACTCGGTAGGACATCATCATATGCGCAATGTGACCAAGGAGTTGATCACGGGATGATGTGTTACGGAACGAGTAAAGTGACTTGCCGGTAACGAGATTGAACAAGGTATTGGATACCGACGATCGAATCTCGGGCAAGTAAAATACCGCTAGACAAAGGGAATTGTATACGGGATCGATT
>NW_021280619.1:0-1172 GCF_002162155.2 Triticum dicoccoides
AGGAGTACCGTGATTACCCTAACGAAGAACCGTATCAGTGCATCGAACCATCAGGCAAGCAACCAACCATTTGATCATATCGATACAATCCCATGTTCTCGCTCCTGCTCTCTTTTACTGCATTAAGACAACGCGTTTCAAACTGCTGTGTGCTACGGTAGTTGAACCCATTTCCTCTGCATGACCTGTCATTGCCACAATAACTAGATGAAACCCACTAGCATGTGTAGGAGTTGATTGAGCCATATGTATGTGTTGTTCCTACCTTGCTATGCCTGCTATGCTTAGAGTCGTGTCAGGTCTGGTTCATCTGGGTGATGGGCTAGAGTGAAATGATTATGTCGGTAATGAGAGTGGTGTGGTGAACACGATTTGGTAAAGGTATCGATGAGAGGCCATGTAGGAGTACATGGTGGGTTGTTTCATTGAAGCCGACCTTAAGCACTGAGATCTGTATGTGTGATTTCAGAATCAGCTACTACCATGCATTGGGCCCGAAACCAATGGACCCTCTCGGCTTCTTATTCACCCTAGTTCTCCGTCCAGGAGTTGCAAGTAGTTTCTGGTGTTTGTAGCCTACTGGAGGCCGTGGACAGCGCTGACCGTAGGGGTGGGCTGTGATGCGGTAGGTACGTGGACGGGTGTACCGAATACCCATTAGGTATCTCGGGAACCCTGTTCACATCGTTCGGGGCCGTATGGGAAACCTCGGCCGGACTCCCTGCGGATGGAACCTGAATAGGCGATAAACCTGGACTGGAGGCTTAGGTGATTAGGTAGGTCGTGGCCGACACCCACGTTGGGCTTCCGCTTGAAGGTTGCCGAGTACATGTCGTGTAAACGATGGTAAGTGGTGAGAGCGTGTATGAAGAAGTACACCCCTGCAGGGTTAACATGATCTATTCGAATAGCCGCGTCCGCGGTAAAGGACTACTTGGTTGCCTATACAGTTCATAGACAAGTAAATGGAAACTACTAAAAGCCTCAAGATAAGTGTGAGTGCCGAGGATGGCTCTTCCGTAGGAAGACGGAGGTGGATCCTCGGTAGTGTATTGAAGTGGTGAGTAGTGGACTCGTGTGCGCAAAACCATTTCAAGTTGGAGCATCGTAGGATAGTCTAGCCAAGAGTCAAAGCTGGCTTGCTGCAATAACTCCACCAACCCTTCTTGATA
>NW_021280620.1:0-1458 GCF_002162155.2 Triticum dicoccoides
GTAATCTCCCGGTACTCCGGTAAAATCCCGATTTCACCCGGAACCTTAAGCTCATAATATAACTGTCATCGAAACCTTAAGCGTGCGGACCCTACGGGTTCGAGAACAATGTAGACATGACTGAGACATGTCTCCGGTCAATAACCAATAGCGGAACCTGGATGCTCATATTGGCTCCTACATATTCTACAAAGATCTTTTATTGGTCAGACCGCATAACAACATACGTTGTTCCCTTTGTCATCGGTATGTTACTTGCCCGAGATTCGATCGTCGGTATCTCAATACCTAGTTCAATCTCGTTACCGGCAAGTCTCTTTACTCGTTCCGTATTACATCATCTCACAACTAACTCATTAGTTGCAATGCTTGCAAGGCTTATGTGATGTGCATTACCGAGAGGGCCCAGAGATACCTCTCCGACAATCGGAGTGACAAATCCTAATCTCGAAATACGCCAACCCAACATGTACCTTTGGAGACACATGTAGAGCACCTTTATAATCACCCAGTTACGTTGTGACGTTTGGTAGCACACAAGGTGTTCCTCCGGCAAACGGGAGTTGCATAATCTCATAGTCATAGGAACATGTATAAGTCATGAAGAAAGCAATAGCAACATACTAAACGATCGGGTGCTAAGCTAATGGAATGGCTCATGTCAATCACATCATTCTTCTAATGATGTGATCCCGTTAATCAAATAACAACTCTTTTTGCTCATGGTTAGGAAACATAACCATCTTCGATTACCGAGCTAGTCAAGTAGAGGCATACTAGTGACACTCTGTTTGTCTATGTATTCACACATGTATTATGTTTCCGGTTAATACAATTCTAGCATGAATAATAAACATTTATCATGATATAAGGAAATAAATAATAACTTTATTATTGCCTCTAGGGCATATTTCCTTCAGTCTCCCACTTGTACTAGAGTCAATAATCTAGTTCACATCGCCATGTGATTCAACACTAAGAGTTCACATCACCATGTGATTAACACCCATAGGTCACATCATCATGTGACCTATACCCAAAGGGTTTACTAGAGTCAATAATCTAGTTCACATCATTTATGTGATTAACACCCAAAGAGTACTAAGGTGTGATCATGTTTTGCCCGTGAGAGAAGTTTAGTCAACGGGTCTGCCATATTCAGATCCGTAAGTATTTTGCAATTTTCTATGTCTACAATGCTCTGCACGGAGCTACTTTAGCTAATTGCTCCCACTTTCAATATGTATCCAGATGAAGACTAAGAGTCATCCGGATCAGTGCCAAAACTTGTATAGACGTAACCTTTTTACGATGAACCTTTTGTCACCTCCATAATCGAGAAACATATCCTTATTCCACCAAGGATAATTTTGACCGTTGTCTAGTGATCTACTCCTAGATCACTATTGTACTCCCTTGCCAAAATTAGTGTAGGGTATACAATAGGTCTGGTACACA
>NW_021280621.1:0-1067 GCF_002162155.2 Triticum dicoccoides
TTGATATATTGGAAGTCTATGTTTGGACATCGGAAGTGTTCCGGGTGAAATCGGGATTTTACCGGGTTACCGGGAGGTTACCGGAACCCCCCGGGAGCCATATGGGCCATCATGGGCCTTAGTGGAAAGGAGAAAGGGGCAGCCCAAGGGGGCTGCGCGCCTCCCCCCTTCCCCTAGTCCTAGTAGGACTAGGAGAGGTGGCCGGCCACCCCTCTCCCTCTTTCCCCCTTGGGAATCCTAGTTGGAATAGGATTGGGGGGGAGTCCTACTCCCGGTAGGAGTAGGACTCCTCCTGCGCCACCTCCTCCTGGCCGGCGCCTCCTCCCCCCTTGGCTCCTTTATATACGGAGGCAGGGGCACCTCTAAACAGACAAGTTGACACAAGTTGATCCACGTGATCGATTCCTTAGCCGTGTGCGGTGCCCCCTGCCACCATATTCCTCGATAATACTGTAGCGGAGTTTAGGCGAAGCCCTGCTGCTGTAGTTCATCAAGATCATCACCACGCCGTCGTGCTGACGAAACTCTTCCCCGACACTTTGCTGGATCGGAGTCCGGAGATCGTCATCGAGCTGAACGTGTGCTCGAACTCGGAGGTGCCGTAGTTTCGGTGCTTGATCGGTTGGATCGTGAAGACGTACGACTACTTCCTCTATGTCGTGTCATCGCTTCCGCAGTCGGTCTGCGTTGGGTACGTAGACAACACTCTCCTCTCGTTGCTATGCATCACATGATCCTGTGTGCGCGTAGGAAATTTTTTGAAATTACTACGAAACCCAACAGTGGCATCCGAGCCAGGTTATTGATGTTGATGTTATATGCACGAGTAGAACACAAGTAAGTTGTGGACGATACAAGTCATACTGCCTACCAGCATGTCATATTTTGGTTCGGCGGTATTGTTGGACGAGACGACCCAGACCAACCTTACGCGTACGCTTACGCGAGACCGGTTCCCTCGACGTGCTTTGCACAGAGATGGCTTGCGGGCGACTGTCTCTCCAACTTTAGTTGAACCAAGTATGGCTACGCCCGGTCCTTGCGAAGGTTAAAACGGAGTCTATTTG
>NW_021280622.1:0-1703 GCF_002162155.2 Triticum dicoccoides
ACGTCGAGTACGACTACATCATCACCGTTCTTTTGAACGCTTCCGCTCGCGATCTACAAAGGTATGTAGATGCATCTAATCACTCGTTGCTAGATGAACTCCTAGATGATCTTGGTGAAACGAGTAGGAAATTTTTTGTTTTCTGCAACGTTCCCCAACAGTGGCATCATGAGCTAGGTCTATGCGTAGTTCTTCTTGCGCGAGTAGAACACAATTTGTTGTGGGCGTAGATTTGTCAACTTTCTTGCCGTTACTAGTCCTTTCTTGCTTCAGCGGTATTGTGGGATGAAGCGGCCCAGACCAACCTTACACGTACGCTTACGTGAGACCGGTTCCACCGACTAACATGCACTAGTTGCATAAGGTGGCTGGCGGGTGTCTGTCTCTCCTACTTTAGTTGGAGCGGAATCGATGAACAGGGTCCTTATGAAGGGTAAATAGAAGTTGACAAATCACGTTGTGGCTTTAATGTAGGTAAGAAAACGTTCTTGCTAGAACTCTAATTCAGCCACGTAAAACTTGCAACAACAATTAGAGGACGTCTAACTTGTTTTTGCAGCAAGTGGTTTGTGATATGATATGGCCAAAGTTGTGATGAATGATGAATGATCTATATGTGATGTATGAGATGTTCATGCTATTGTAATAGGATTCACGACGTGCATGTCGATGAGTATGACAACCGGCAGGAGCCATAGGAGTTGTCTTTATTCTTTTAATGACCTGCGTGTCATCGAGAAACGCCATGTAAATTACTTTACTTTATTGCTAAACGCGTTAGCCATAGTAGTAGAAGTAATAGTTGGCGAGCAACTTCATGGAGACACGATGATGGAGATCATGATGATGGAGATCATGGTGTCAAGCCGGTGACAAGATGATCATGGAGCCCCAAGATGGAGATCAAAGGAGCTATGTGATATTGGCCATATCATGTCACGTTTATTATTTGATTGCATGTGATGTTTATCATGTTTTGCATCTTGTTTACTTAGAACGACGGTAGTAAATAAGATGATCCCTCACAATAAATTCAAGAAGTGTTCCCCCTAACTGTGCACCATTGCGACAGTTCGCTGTTTCAAAACACCACGTGATGATCGGGTGTTTTATTCAGACGTTCAAATACAACGGGTGTAAGACAGATTTACACATGCAAACACTTAGGTTGACTTGACGAGCCTAGCATGTACAGACATGGCCTCGGAACACGGAAGACCGAAAGGTCGAGCATGAGTCGTATAGAAGATATGATCAACATAAAGATGTTCACCGATGTTGACTAGTCCGTCTCACGTGATGATCGGACACGGTCTAGTTTAACTCGGATCATGTAATACTTAGATGACTAGAGGGATGTCTAATCTAAGTGGGAGTTCACTAATAATTTGATTAGTTGAACTTAATTATCATGAACTTAGTCTAAAATCTTTGCAATATGTCTTGTAGATCAAATGGCCAACGTAGTCCTCAACTTCAACGCGTTCCTAGAGAAAACTAAGCTGAAAGACGATGGCAGCAACTATACGGACTGGGTCCGGAACCTGAGGATCATCCTCATAGCTGCCAAGAAAGATTATGTCCTACAAGCACCGCTTGGTGACGCACCCGTTCTCCCTGCAGAACAAGATGTTATGAACGCTTGGCAGGCACGTTTCGATGACTACTCCCTCGTTCAGTGTGGCATGCTTTACAGCCTAGAG
>NW_021280623.1:0-1828 GCF_002162155.2 Triticum dicoccoides
CTCGTAGCCAGAACCATGGAGATGGTAGGGATGAGGATCCTCCTGACCAGCCTTCGTTGACAGAGCTCATGCTAGAGATGGAGAGGAACAAGCGTGAGTCTAATCGCTTGTTGGCACGTATCGAGGAGAATACCGCACATCAGTTCAAGGGTTCTGTGACCATTCATGATTTTATCCGCTTGCACCCACCTACCTTTCATCATTCCATCGAGCCACTCGATGCAGATGACTGGCTCCGTAGCATCACTCATAAGCTGCGTTCCGCGAACGTAGCTGAAGATGACAAGGTCTCTTATGCCACATATCACCTAGAAGGTCCTGCTAGTCTTTGGTGGCAGAACTATGAGGCCATGCTTCCAGTTGGCCAGATTCCTACCTGGAAGGATTTCACTGAGGCTTTTCGCGAGCATCACATTCCCCAGGCCCTTATTGATCGCAAGAGAGAAGAGTTCTGTAGTTTCACCCAGAGTAAGATGGCTGTTGATGATTATAGCAGAGAGTTCGAGAACCTTGCCCGCTATGCCACAGAAGAAGTGTCCACGGATGCTGAGAAGCAGGCTAGGTTCCGGAAGGGTCTCAACCCCAAGTTGCGTCGTGATCTCCACCTGCATCATTGCGATACATTCCAAGCTCTTGTGAACAAGGCCATCAATGCGGAGACAGCTCAACTCACTTACGAGGAGTCTCGTAAGCACACTCGTGATTTGGGATCTTCCTCCGGTTCTAGTTCCCTGAAACGCCGGATTTGGGTTCCAAACTCCGCTCTTCCTTCCGGTTATACACCGAGGTCATCTCATGTGGTGCCTCCTCCAGCTCAGTCGTATGTTCCACCCAGGCCTACTGGTAGACCGCTTGTTAGTGCGGGTCCCCGTCCAACCTCAGGGACTTGCTTCACATGCGGGAGGCCAGGACACTATGCACGTGATTGCTCTCAGACTAGTTATGCTCCACCCCAGCCCGAGAAGACTGTTGGCTGTATTAAGCCATCACGCAAGATGATCAGTGTTAAGTCAGCCCCCACTGAACGTGGATGTGTGCATCACGTCTCAACTAAAGACGCTCATGATGATCCAGATGTCGTTCTTGGTACACTCCTTGTCAATTGTCACCCAGCATCAGTTCTATTCGATACTGGAGCATCTCACTCCTTCATTTCTGAAGGCTATGCTCGTTTGCACGACATGTCATTTTGTGATATGCCAACTCCGCTTGAAATCCAAACCCCAGGGTCTAGATGGCAGACCACCAGAATCAGCCATGGTAACGAAATCCTTGTTGACAGACTTGTATTCCTTGCATCACTTGTAGCCCTCAAGTCTTCAGATATTAACATCATCTTGGGTATGGACTGGATGACAGCTCATCATGCCAAGATTGATTGTTACACAAGATCTGTTCAACTTACACACCCATCTGGCAAGATAGTCACCGTCTCCACTAGAGTTGCAGAGCGTCAGCTCTATTCTCTTAATGCCAGCCCTCTTCCAGACCTTGAAGATATCCCGGTAGTCCGTGACTTTCCGGATGTCTTTCCAGAGGAACTGCCAGGTGTTCCACCTGACAGAGATGTAGAGTTCGTCATAGATCTTATCCCAGGAACAGCTCCAATCTCCCGGAGACCTTACAAGATGGCACCCCTAGAACTAGCCGAGCTTAAGAAACAACTCGATGAGTCCTTGCAAAAGGGTTTCATCCGTCCTAGTTCTTCTCCTTGGGCTTGCCCCGTCCTCTTCGTCAAGAAGAAAGACGGTACGGACCGGATGGTTGTAGATTATCGTCCCGTTAATTTGGTCACGATAAAGAACAAGTATCCGCTTCCCAGGATCAA
>NW_021280624.1:0-2610 GCF_002162155.2 Triticum dicoccoides
CCAAAAAAAAGAGCTAGGTGCTCCTGGAGTCCACTGAGTTCAAGTAGCGCCGTGCTATTATTTCTGAATGACACATCAGACAGAGCTGACAGACGTGTCTTCTCCGTTGACAGACCCAGCTTGCTCCGCTGCACTACTGCTGGCAGGAACACGGAGCGAACAGTATCGCGGTCGACTCTGGTAGTCGAGGCCACAGCCCACAGTGGGCTAGGGCGTCTAGCTTGTTCAGACTTGACCCCTGCAGGAAAAAAAGATTGTCCGCGTGTCCTGCACACGTCATGCTCAACTTTCTTGCTCACGATGAATACAGTGCAGCCAAAAATCACTGTATATGTTCGAGCACTTCCGCCGTCTGCTAATTGAAGGCACAACATACAATGTTGCAGAAGTTGAGAAGATGAGGAAATACGTCAGAGCAACTCTTTTGCCAGTTTGTGTCCGCGCGGCCAAAAATGACTTTGCCTACCGCGGCAAAATTTTGTGTTTCGATCTTTTTCTGAAACTTGTTCGAGATATGACCCTAGTCTGAAAAAATTTCAGGATCTGACCTTTTTTCTTACCGTCAGAGTCTATGGTGATAGGCTATAACAGCCTATCACCAAGGTCTCTGGCGGTAGGGTTGCACGCCCTATCACAAGTTTTTTCTAGGTATAGAACACAGTGCATGCTATATCGCGGGGCATCTTGGCGGTATGGTTGTACAGACTACCGCCAACTTATTTGACGGTAGGGATGTTTCCTACCGCCAAGGACCTTGGCGGTAGGCTATGCCATGGACCCTGGCCGTAGCAAAAGGGTCAGATCCTGAAATTTTTATGAGCTAGGGTCAGATCTCGAACAAGTTTTAGAAAAAGGTCAAAACGTGAAATTTTGCCGCCTAACGCATGGACACATTTTTATTTTTTTTTGTCTGCTTTGTTTGTTTTTAGACTCATTTTCATTTCAAATTTTTGAAAGATTTGAATCAAAGGCGAACACAAACCAAACGTTTTATGTGTCATCTTCGGCCACATCTGTCCCGCGTGGCTACCTGCCAACCACTCATGCAACTCCTTTTCTCTCTCCTCTCTCTCTCTCTCTCGCCCGCCATGCCGCCAGTGGCGGAGCTAGCATTTGACATCAGGGTGCACTAGTAGAAAAAGGGTCAAACGTGAAGCACATTAGTGCCGGTTTGTATTTGAGCCGGCACTAATGTATACATTAGTGCCGGTTCCAACGGCTAGCCGGGCCGCTTTCATTAGTACCGGTTCGTGGCGAACCTTTAGCACCGGTTCGTGCCACGAACCGGTACTAATGAGAGTGGTGGCAGGATGTTGTCAGAATGGGGCCCCTCCAGCCCCTGTAGTATCGGTTCTTGGCACGAACCGGTACTAAAGGTCGTCCTACATAAACCCTTCGTCCACCCGAGCTCGCTCTGTTCTTCCCCTTTCCCCTCTCCTCTCTGTTCTTCCCCTTTTCCTCTTGAGCTCATCACACATTTGCCCAAAATTTGTCAAGATTTGAAGGCCCCCATCCATTCAAATGATCACAAAGGTTAGCAACTTTGTCCTTTCATCTCTCATTGCTAGATTAACTCTTGCAATGCTTTATATAGTGATTAATTTGTGAGTTTAGTAATTTGGGAGGATATATATATATGTGTGTGTGTGTGTGTGTGTGCGCGCGCTAGTATTTGATTTATATGCAATTTGAGGTCAAAAATAACACTTAGTTTGCATATGTAGGTGTGGTTTACTTAGTGCCTTCTAAATCTCCATCGTAGCCACCGTCGATCACCCGCACCGTCCCGTCGCCGGCACCACCTTGTGGTGAGCCTCTTGTTCATGAAATTTTATATAAAAATTGATGTTTGTGTGATTTGGATATATAGTTACTCGTATAATTATCTTACCCGTACGTTGTTTGTTATACATATAGTGCCATGGTTTTGATATCCGTCCCCGTCGGCCCTAGTCCTCGTTATGATTCGGATGTGGTATGTATATTCTCTTTTAAAACTAGTTGCATTTCGTGTTTATGACAAATTATGCCCATCAAGTTGACATAGAAATTTTTTCTAGGAGGTATGTGAACCGAAAATTCCAACCGACCCTATTCCCGAGAGGTTAAATTTAGTTGAAAGAGAAAACGAGTACTTGAAAGAAAAGTTGAAAAGAATTGAGGGGGAGAAGATGGAATTGGAGTTGCATGTTGCCGATGTCGTCGATGATCACAAGATCAAGATGGAGAAAATGCGCTTGAAGATTAGAAAGATTAGAAAATATGCCATCGATAGTGAGGCTTGGTATCATTATGCTGTTGGATCCATTGTTACCTTAGTTGCGATCTTGATCGTATTTGTTGTTGCATTTAAATGCTTTAGCTAGAGAGTTATTTGTTTGTTGCATTTAAGTGTTGTATGAACTTTATGTATGAACTTGTATTAATTTGGTCTATTCGGTGTTGTGTAATGAAGATGAGCCGGCAATGGATGTACGATGACCGATGCTCTCCCCAGTTCGTTGAGGGCGTGCATACTTTTCTGCTTGCGGCTGAGGCAAACAAGCGGGCGGATGGTTTTATGCCTTGTCCATGTGCTCGCTGTAAGAATGGTCACAATTACTCTACGTC
>NW_021280625.1:0-1074 GCF_002162155.2 Triticum dicoccoides
AAACTTGGCATGGTATCATCATTTCACCCGCATAGCATGTGCGAAAGAGTAGAGAGTGTCACGGCAAAAACTGGACGCACTTCCTGTACAAACTGGACAATCTCTTTCGGAGAAGGGTTTCGGAAGAGAACTCATCTTTTACACGGGCACTTCAATGTTTTTTAAACTTATTTGGACTCCGGACTTCTTTTGTGTTCAGTATGCAGCATTCAAAGCGACGTCACCAATTTCCAACATGTTCGGACATCAGTTGTTGTTTTTCAGTCATTTACCTAATTGTTTAGAGAGCTAAATGACCGTGAAATTGAAAATTGCTACAAAATAAACTGTGAAAATGTTGAAACTTGGCATGGTATCATCATTTCACCCGCATAGCATGTGTGAAACAGTAGAGAGGGTCATGGCACAAAATGGACGCACTTCGTGTACAAACTGGACAATCTCTTTCGGAGTATCAGGGTTTCGGACGAGAACTCATATGTTACACGGCCACTTCAATGTTTTTTAAACTTATTTGAACTCCGGACTTCTTTTGTGTTCAGTATGCAGCATTCAAAGTGACGTCATCAATTTCCAACATGTTCTGACATCATTTGTTGGTTTTCAGTCATTTACCTAATTGTTTAGAGAGCTAAATCATGACCATGAAATTGAAAATCACTACAAAATGAACTATGAAAATGTTGAAACTTGGCATGGTATCATCATTTCACCCGCATAGCATGTGCGAAAGAGTAGAGAGGGTCACGGCAAAAACTGGATGCACTTCGTGTACAAACTGGACAATCTCTTTCGGAGTATCAGGGTTTCAGACGAGAACTCATCTGTTACACGGGCACTTCAATGTTTTTTAAACTTAGTTGAACTCTCGACTTCTTTTTTGTTCAGTATGCAGCATTCAAAGCGACGTCATCAATTTCCAACATGTTCTGACATCATTTGTTGTTTTTCAGTCATTTACCTAATTGTTTAGAGAGCTAAATGACCGTGAAATTGAAAATCACTACAAAATGAACTGTGAAAATAATGAAACTTGGCATGGTATCATCATTTCACCCGCATAGCATGTGTGAA
>NW_021280626.1:0-1160 GCF_002162155.2 Triticum dicoccoides
CTCCGCAGCTTTCAGCATTGCGAAGAGCTCGGGAATAGTCTTGTTCATCCCTTGCATATTATAGTTCATCACGAAGCTCTTGTAGCTTGGTGGCAGTGATTGGAGAATTCTGTCAATGACGCAATCATCTGGAAGATTAACTCCCAATTGAATCAAGTGATTATTATACCCAGACATTTTGAGTATATGCTCACTGACAGAACTGTTCTCCTCCATCTTGCAGCTATAGAACTTATTGGAGACTTCATATCTCTCAATTCGGGCATTTGCTTGAAATATTAACTTCAACTCCTGAAACATCTCATATGCTCCATGACGTTCAAAACGTCGTTGAAGTCCCGATTCTAAGCCGTAAAGCATGGCACACTGAACTATCGAGTAGTCATCAGCTTTGCTCTGCCAGACGTTCATAACATCTGGTGTTGCTCCAGCAACAGGCCTGGCACCCAGCGGTGCTTCCAGGACGTAATTCTTCTGTGCAGCAATGAGGATAATCCTCAAGTTACGGACCCAGTCCGTGTAATTGCTACCATCATCTTTCAACTTTGCTTTCTCAAGGAACGCATTAAAATTCAACGGAACAACAGCACGAGCCATCTATCTACAATCAACATAAATAAGCAAGATACTATCAGGTACTAAGTTCATGATAAATTTAGTTCAATTAATCATATTACTTAAGAACTCCCACTTAGATAGACATCCCTCTAATCCTCTAAGTGATCACGTGATCCAGATCAACTAAACCATGTCCGATCATCACGTGAGATGGAGTAGTTTCATCGGTGAACATCATTATGTTGATCATATCTACTATATGATTCACGCTCGACCTTTCGGTCTCCGTGTTCCGAGGCCATATCTGTATATGCTTGGCTCGTCAAGTATAACCTGAGTATTCCGCGTGTGCAACTGTTTTGCACCCGTTGTATTTGAACGTAGAGCCTATCACACCCGATCATCACGTGGTGTCTCAGCACGAAGAACTTTCGCAACGGTGCATACTCAGGGAGAACACTTCTTGATAATTTAGTGAGAGATCATCTTATAATGCTACCATCAATCAAAGCAAGATAAGATGCATAAAAAGATAAACATCACATGCAATCAATATAAGTGATATGATATGGCCATCATCATCTTGTGCTTGTGATCTCCAT
>NW_021280627.1:0-822 GCF_002162155.2 Triticum dicoccoides
ACTCTAGTGTCAAATTATTTGAACTAGAGCTAGTTCAACTCTAGTGTAAAATTATTTGTACTAGGCTATAGAGCTAGTTCAACTCAAGTGTAAAATTATTTGAACTAGCTTATAGAGCTAGTTCAACTCTAGTGTAAAATTCTTTGTACTAGGCTATAGAGCTAGTTCAACTCTAGTGTAAAATTATTTCAACTTGCTTATAGAGCTAGTTCAACTCTAGTGTAAAATTATTTTAACTAGCTTATAGAGCTAGTTCTACTCTAGTGTAAAATTATTTGTACCAGGCTATAGATCTAGTTCACCTCTAGTGTAAAATTATTTGTACTAGGCTATACTGCTAGTTCAATTCTAGTGTAAAATTATTTGAACTAGCTTATAGAGCTAGTTCAACTCTAGTGTAAAAATTTTTGTACTAGGCTATAGAGCTAGTTCAACTCTAGTGTAAAATTATTTGAACTAGCTTATAGTGCTAGTCCAACTCTAGTGTAAAATTATTTGTAGTAGGCTATAGAGCTAGTTCAACTCTAGTGTAAAATTATTTGAACTAGCTTATAGAGCTAGTTAAACTCTAGTGTAAAATCATTTGTAATAGGCCATAGAACTAGTTCAACTCTAGTGTAAAATCATTTGTATTAGGCTATAGAGCTAGGTCAACTCTATTGTAAAATTATTTTAACTAGCTTATAGAGCTAGTTCAACTCTTGTGTATAATTATTTGTACTAGGCTATAGAGCTAGTTCAACTCTAGTGTAAAATTATTTCAACAAGCTTATAGAGCTAGTTCAATTGTAGTGTAAAATTCTATGTACTAGGCTATAGAGC
>NW_021280628.1:0-1922 GCF_002162155.2 Triticum dicoccoides
AGTGTCCGTCTTCCTCTTGAAGATCCATTTATTTAACATGGCTTTGCTGATCATCGAGCAAGTCAATCAAAGTCCATACTTTGTTGTCATACATGGATCATATCTCAGATTTTATGGCTTCAAGCCACTTTGCGGAATCTGGGCTCACCATCGCTTCTTCATAGTTCGTAGGTTCATCATGATCTAGTAGCATGACTTTCCAGAACAGGATTACCGTACCACTCTGGTGTGGATCTTACTCTGGTTGATCTACGAGGTTCAGTAGTATCTTGATCTGAAGTTTCATGATCATTATCATTGGCTTCCTCACTAACTGGTGTAGGTGTCACTGAAACAGTTTTCTGTGATGAACTACTTTCCAGTAAGGGAGCAGGTACAGTTACCTCGTCAAGTTCTACTTTCCTCCCACTCGCTTCTTTCGAGAGAAACTCCTTCTCTAGAAATGATCCATTCTTAGCAACGAATGTCTTGCCTTCGGATCTGTGATAGAAGGTGTACCCAATTGTCTCCTTTGGGTATCCTATGAAGACGCACTTCTCCGATTTGAGTTTGAGCTTATCAGGATGAAACTTTTTCATATAAGCATCGCAACCCCAAATTTAAGAAACGACAGCTTAGGTTTCTTGCCAAACCATAATTCACACGGTGTCGTCTCAACGGATTTAGATGGTGCCCTATTTAACGTGAATGCAGCTGTCTCTAATGCATAACCCCAAAACGATAGTGGTAGATCGGTATAGATCGCACCATATCTAATAAAGTATGGTTATGACGTTCGGACACACCATTACATTGTGGTGTTCTAGGTGGCATGAGTAATGAAACTATTTCACATTGCTTTTAACTGAAGGCCAAACTCGTAACTTAAATACTCTTCTCTACGATCAGATCGTAGAAACTTTATTTTCTTGTTACGATGATTTTTCACTTCACTCTGAAATTCTTTGAACTTTTCAAATGTTTCAGACTTATGTATCATCAAGTAGATATACTCATATATGCTCAAATCATCTTGTGAAGATCAGAAAATAATGATACCTGTCGCGAGCCTCAATATTCATCGGACCACATACATCAGTATGTATGATTTCCAACAAATCTATTGCTCGCTTCATTGTTCCGAAGAACAGAGTCTTAGTCATCTTGCCCATGAGGCATGGTTCGCAAGCATCAACTGATTCATAATCAAGTGATTCCAAAAGCCCATCAGTATGGAGTTTCTTCATGCGCTTTACACCAATATGACCTAAACGGCAGTGCTACAAACAAGTTGCACTTATCATTATTAACTTTGCATCTTTTGGTTTCAATATTGTGATTATGTGTATCACTACGATCGAGATCCAACGAACTATTTTCATTGGGTGTGTAACCATATAAGGTTCTATTCATGTAAACAGAACAACAATTTATTCTCTTACTTAAATGAATAATCGTATTACAATAAACATGATCAAATCATATTCATGCTCAACGCAAACACCAAATAACATTTATTTAGGTTCAACACTAATCCCGAAAGTATAGGGAGTGTGTGACGATGATCATATCAATCTTGGAACCATTTCCAACACACATCGTCACTACACCCTTAACTAGTCTCTGTTTATTCTGCAACTCCCGTTTCAAGTTACTAATCTTAGCAACTGAACTAGTATCAAATACTTAGGGGTTGCTATAAACACTAGTAAAGTACACATCAATAACATGTATATCAAATATACTTATGTTCACTTTGCCATCCTTCTTATCCGCCAATTACTTGGGGTAATTCCGCTTCCAGTGACCAATCCCTTTGCAGTAGAAGCACTTAGTCTCAAGCTTAGGACCAGACTTGGGCTTCTTCACTTGAGTAGCAACTTGCTTGCCGTTCTTCTTGAAGTTCCCTTCTATCCCTTTGCCCTTTTCTTGAAACTAGTGGT
>NW_021280629.1:0-1154 GCF_002162155.2 Triticum dicoccoides
TTAATGTTCATTACATTGACAAGGAGGCATTCTTGAGTAACAATGCCGACACGGGTGAGGAACCATTGGTTTTTGATAGAAGCCCTAGCTATGAGGATGTTGTTGCAAAAGTGAGACAAGTCTTGAAGTGGATGGACACCAATGTTGATGTTAAGTTAATAGGAAGGTATGATGTTGGAGTTGGAGCCAAATCTCGCTTGAAAAGTATGCCTATCACCTCGGATTTGCATTGGGATGTATACAAGGAAAAAGTATCCCAATCGGAAGACAAGTCACTTGAATTGTTTGCCACCACTGAATCTCCTCGGTTTACCTTTGATTTGAACCGGCATGTCTCTTCCCCAATGGATGACATGAGCGAGAGGACAATGGTGCCACTTGTTGAGCATAGGGTTGTGGTTGATGCCCCCAATGTTTATCCCCCACCATGTCCCCGTGTACCAACTATCAAGCAAATGAGGTTGAGTTGTATGCCCCCAATGCTTCTAGCCAACCACCAACTAGCCAAGCAAATGAGGCTGAGTTGTATGCCCCCAATGCTTCTAGCCAACCACCAACTAGCCAAGCAAATGAAGTTGAGGTGATTGCTAGTGACGGAGTAATTCAAGAGGATGAAGATGCTTATGATGACGATGAAGAGCAAGAGGAAGGGTTTCATGGCAATGATGTTGGTGACTTGGATGTGTACATAGCGCAAAAGGACATGGATCGTGACTTGCCTTTTAGGCGTCAATATGCGTATGACTCGGATGACGAGGGTCCAGTTGAACAGTTGGACGAGGATGGATTCACAAAGGAGGAGAACCAAATCCACTTTGAGCTGACGGGCTTACAAAAAAGAACTCACTTATTTAAAGATCTCGGCCTTGCCCATAAAGCTGTTGTTGACGGTGGAATGAGAATGACGGCGATTGAGCCAACACCATGCCCGGATCCAGGAGAACCAAGGGTGGAGAATGAGGACGAGAATGCTTATTTGAAGAAAGGATTGAAGTTTCTGAGCTTGCCTATGCTGAAGTTTTGGTTGGCTGACTATGCCATTCGAAACCATAGGCCAATTTATGTTGAGCACTCCGACATGAAATTGCGTTACACCGTGGTGTGTGAGCAAAAGGAATGCACATGGAAGGTTCGTGCAAGAAAGCTTAAAGAAA
>NW_021280630.1:0-3049 GCF_002162155.2 Triticum dicoccoides
ATATGATGATAACCAGAATAAGAATCCAGAAAACACAAACGGTCACAACCTACCGTAGCATCAATAATCTGATCAATATGAGGGAGGGAAAAGGGATCAGCTAGACAAGCCTTGTTCAAGTCTGTGTAGTCCACACACATACGCGAAGTGCTGTTTTTCTCAAGGACTAGCACCGGATTAGCCAGCCACTCTGGGTGAAAGACCTCCACGATAAACCCTGCGGCCAACAGCCGAGCTACCTCCTCACCAATATCCTTTCGCCTTTCTTCGTTGAAGCGGCGGAGAAACTGCCTGACCGGTTTAAATTTAGGATCTATATTAAGTGTGTGCTCAGCGAGTTCGCTCGGTACACCTGGCATGTCAGAAGGCTTCGATGCGAAGATGTCCCGATTCTCATGGATGAACTCGATGAGCGCACTTTCCTATTTGGGATCCAGGTTAGCGCTGATGCTGAACTGTTTGGATGAATCGCCAGGAACAAAATCAACCTTCTTAGTGTATGTAGCCGATTTAAACTTCAATGCCGGATCGTGCTCCGTAGTTTGTTTTTTCAAAGAAGTCATGTCTGCCGGATCAACCTTTTCTTTATAAAAACTTCAGCTCCTCTATGGCACAAACTGACTCAGCATAAGCCGCATCACCCTTTTCACATTCCAAAGCAATCTTCCTGCTCCCATGTACTATGATGGTCCCTTTATGACCCGGCATCTTAAGCTGTAGATAAACATAACACGGCCTCGCCATGAACTTGGCATAAGCCAGTCGTCCAAATAGGGCGTGATACAGACTCTTGATTTTCACCACCTCAAAAGTCAATGTTTCTGATCTTAAGTCATGATCATCTCCAAAATCCACCTCTAGGGCTATCTTGCCCACTGGATACGCACACTTACCAGGCACCACACCATGAAAAACGGTGTTTGACGGTTTAAGATTCTTATCTGTCAATCCCATACGGCGGAAGGTATCATAGTAAAGGATATTGATACTACTTCCCCCATCCATAAGCACCTTGGTGAACTTATACCCCCAACTTGAGGTGCCACCACTAAGGCCTGATGACCCGGAGTATCAACCCGGGGTGGGTAATCCTCTCGACTCCATAAAATTGGTTGTTCAGACCAGCGCAGATACTGAGGCACTGCCGGTTCAACAGAGTTCACGACCCTCTTGTGAAGCTTCTGATCAAGCTTACACAAGCTAGTGGTGAAGACACGATACTGCCCACTATTCAATTGCTTCGGATTGCTCTGGTAACCCGACTGCTGCTGTTGCTGATTCCCTTGATGGTTATATACTCCCTGATTGCCCTGATTACCTTGATTACCATGTCCGGTCCGATGGCCTTGGAATCCTGAACCGGAGTTGCCGCCTCCATAACCCAGCCCATGAAAACCGCCTCCTGAACCGCCGGGCGGGCAATTGTCGTGCTGAAACATATTGGAATTTTTGAACTCTCGCATGATGTAACAATCCTTCCAAAGATGCGACACTGCTTTCTCCTTCGATCCGTGCTTTGGACAAGGTTGATTTAATAGACGCTCCAGATTGGGGCCTGACCCTCTGCCCCTCGGAGGCGGTTTGCCCATATGACGCTGACCGTTGTCTTGGGCGTTGGTGTTAGCCACAAAGTCCAGGCTATTATCTGCTTTGCGCTTACCATTATTCCCATGACCTGCCGGATTATGCTGCTGCCCCTTGGCATTGCCGTTTTTTTCCCCTTCCCCGTTTTGTCATCCTCCGACTCAGGGTCTTTGGAGCTATCTGAATCGGCATACTTTACCAAAGCAGCCATAAGGGTTGACATGTCATTGCAGTGGCGTTTGAGCCTCCCTAGCTTCAGTTCTAACGGCATAAACCGGCAATTGCCTTCGAACGTCAAAACTGTTGTATCTGCGTTGATGCAATCCGACGAATGCAGAATAGCTGAGACTCGCTTCACCCAATGGGTTGTAGACTCCCCATCCTCTTGAACACAAGCGGCCAGGTCCACAATCGACATAGGCTGCTTACAAGTATCTTTAAAATTCTGGATAAACCGGTGTTTTAACTCAGCCCATGACCCGACGGAGTTAGCTGGTAAGCTCTTTAACCAAGTATGAGCTGTCCCCTCCAACATCATGGTGAAGTACTTCGCACACACCGCTTCATCCACATCCAGCATCTCCATCGCCATCTCAGAGCTCTCAACCCATGACTCAGGGGGTAAATCGGTAGTGTAATTGGGCACCTTATGAGGGCCTTTAAAATCCTTGGTCAGTTGTACATTACGCAAAGCGGGGGTGAGGCACGGTACCCCTAAAGAACTAAAGACCACACCTGGCTCCACTGAAGCGGTAGGACGAACCGGAGTGAGCTGACAACCCACATGATGTGTTGCTAACTCGGCTTCTCGACGTGCACGACCATGATCCACCACATCCTGCGCATTAGCACCACCACCCGTCGGGTTATGCCCTCGCGACGAGTTATTGTGACGTGCACTACTTGACACGGCCGGTTCATCCTCAACGTGCCTGTTGTATCTCCGACTCGGACAGGGGGTGGAATGAATCCTCTCGCGACTATGCGAATAAGCCTGCTGCTGGTTTAAAGCTGTTTGAAGGAGCTCTCTGGCCTGTCGTGTCTCAATCGCCACTGGTGACTCGCCGTCAGTTGGGAGGGCTACCAATCATGAAGCGGCGGCCACAATGTTATCCAACGGGTTTGAGTAATGCCCCGAGGGCGTCAGAACGTACTGTGGCACAATGTTGTCCTGACGAGGCGGGTTCATCGCGCGCGGCTGAACCGGCGCTCCTGCTACGGGTGCCTCAGTCCGGTTCCCCACCGGCTAGTTACTGGTTCCGACTCCTGGCTTGTTAAAGAGATTTCTTGGCTCATAACCCGACGGGAGGTGCGACCGGTATCTCCTCCTCATGACATCATCTGAGGCACTCTGGTCCAGCCAAAGCCGGTAGGCCTGAGCTTCCAACTAGGCCCGTTCCATAGCCATCCTGGCGTTCTCTGCTGCCAGGTCCGCTTTAGCCTGAGTTATCTGATCCTTTACCTT
>NW_021280631.1:0-1451 GCF_002162155.2 Triticum dicoccoides
TCTAAGCATAGCAGGCATAGCAAGGTAGGAACAACACATACATATGGCTCAAGCAACTCCTACACATGCTAGTGGGTTTCATCTAGTTACTGTGGCAATGACAGGTCATGCAGAGGAAATGGGTTCAACTACCGTAGCACACAGCAGTTTGAATCGCGTTGTCTTAATGCAGTAAAGGAGAGCAGGAGCGAGAACATGGGATTGTATCGATATGATCAAATGGTTGGTTGCTTGCCTGATGGTTCGATGCACTGATATGGTTCTTCGTTAGGGTAATCACGGTACTCCTCGGGGACAGAACCTGTCGCAAAGGACATCGATACACAAGCATCACCAAACAATGTGCAACAATATGATGCATGCATGAAACATGGAAATATGAGTGTGTTGGGCTAATGCAACTAGAACCAGAAGGGTTTGAACAAATTTGAATCAAAGATTCAAATTTCAAATTCAAACATGGCCTTTTAAAAGTGCTTTTCCTTGTTCTGCTTAAAACATCAATTTAACTTGTTTGATCATGCATGAAAATAGTACAGATGGGTAGATTGGATTTTTCTGATCATTTTTCATATATAATTTGTCCAATTTGGAGTTACAGAATAAAAGTTATGAATTTTTGAAGTTTAAATAATATTCTGGAATTTCCTGATTTAAATTAAATCCAGAAATATAATTATTGCGCTAGCATGACGTCAGCATGACGTCAGTGGTCAACTGCGGCTGGCTGAGGTCAAACCTGACGTGTGGGGCCCACACGTCAGTGACAGGGGGGGTTAAACAGGATTAAATTAATCCTAATTAGGGATTAGTGGCGCTGGGGCCCACTGTCAGTGTCAGGGGGGTTGACTAACAGTAGTTTAGCGCTAATCTAACCACCTGGCCGACAGGGCCCACGCGTCAGTGACCCTGGGAGGTCAAACCCCAGGTTGGACAAGTCAAACCCCACCGGCGACTTGACGCCGGCGAGGTCCGAGATGGCGGCGAAAGTGCTTTTTGCCATTCCGGCAACCAAATGGACGGCGGAAGGCATCTACGTGTTGCTGAGGTTGAGCCGCGTCTATTGGTGGTGGTGGTTGGGCTCGGGGTGGCCGGAGTTGACGGCGGCGAGCTCGGCTGCGGCTGCCGGAGTTCGGGTGCGGTCGGAATCGACGTTGCAGGGCGTTAGAAGAGGTGTTGGTGCGTGCTACGTGCTCCTGGTGAGGTGTGGAGCACGATGGTGTGCTCGGTTGGGCGCTACGGCGACCGTGGCCACGACGGCGACATCGCCGGCGGCGTGGAGCTCTCGGCCAAGGTGGGGCTAGGGCCTAGAGGTCGAAAGGGACCAGGGGAGAAGGGGGAAACGATCCGGGGGCTCACCGCGGTTGCAGTGGGCGTCGAAGCGGGCTCGGGGACGCGCCGGAGACGACGAATTCGACGGCGACGATGATCGGAGCCCGAAGAGGGGAACG
>NW_021280632.1:0-1259 GCF_002162155.2 Triticum dicoccoides
ACCAAGCATTTCAATCATACACACAATATGCTCGATATGTGCAAATACAACAAGGCATCACAACATGACTCTACGACACAAGTACTTTATTTAAGGCTCGGAGAGCCATACATAACATACACAAAGGTACGGGTCACACGACCCAGCATTCAAGTCATACAGTCATACAAACTAGCAGCGGAAGTAACTTGTCTGAGTACAGACAACTAGAAAAATAGAAGAGGCTTGGAAAGCCTAGCTATACTACGAGGTCCTTCACAAGCTCAGGATCACCACCTGGGCCTTAGCCTACTCATTGATGTCAACGTCTACGTAGAACCCATCAGAAGGGGTTGCAGCGTCTTCTGTAAAAATGTGAATTATAGCAACATGAGTACAAAGGTACTCAGCAAGACTTACATCAGATCCTACATACATGCATATTATCAAGAAGGGTTGGTGGAGTTATTGCAGCAAGCCAGCTTTGACTCTTGGCTAGGCTAACCTACGAGACTCCAACTTGAAATGGTTTTGCGTACACGAGTCCACTACTCACCAATTCAATACACTACCGAGGATCCACCTCCGTCTTCCTAAGGAAGAGCCATCCTCGGCACTCACACTTATCTTGAGGCTTTTAGTAGTTTCCATTTACTTGTCTACGAACTGTATAGGCAACCAAGTAGTCCTTTACCGCGGACGCGGCTATTCGAATAGTTCATGTTAACCCTGCAGGGGTGTACTTCTTCATACACGCTCTCACCACTTACCGTCGTTTACACGACATGTACTCGGCAACCTTCAAGCGGAAGCCCAACGTGGGTGTCGGCCACGACCTACCTAATCACTTAAGCCTCCAGTCCAGGTTTATCGCCTATCCAGGTTCCATCCGTAGGGAGTCCGGCCGAGGTTTCCCATACGGCCCCGAACGATGTGAACAGGGTTCCCGAAATACCTAACGGGTATTCGGTACACCCGGCCACGTACCTACCGCATCACAGCCCACCCCTACGGTCAGCGCTGTCCACGGCCTCCAGTAGGCTACAAACACCAGAAACTACTTGCAACTCCTGGACGGAGAACTAGGGTGAATAAGAAGCCGAGAGGGTCCATTGGTTTCGGGCCCAATGCATGGTAGTAGCTGATTCTTAAATCACACATACAGATCTCAGTGCTTAAGGTCGGTTTCAATGAAACAACCCACCATGTACTCCTACATGGCCTCTCATCGATACCTTTACCAAATCGTGTTCACCACACCACTCTCATTACCGACATAA
>NW_021280633.1:0-1071 GCF_002162155.2 Triticum dicoccoides
TGATAAAAGCTTAGATTTTAGGATGCCTCGGTGTCGACAAACCCTAAATGATGAGACCATGATCTTGTTCCTTGACAATAACCAACTTTTTGACCAAACTTTGTTTCTATTTAGAGAGAAACATGGCCCACAACGATGAGGCCGGGGGTTCGGGCGGCAAGGCATTCTGGGAGCTGTCCCAGGAGATGGAGGAACAACCTCACTTGTATGAGGCCGCCGCCTTCCCCACCGATCCTGAGACCACGGATGGTGCCGCCGAGGATGACCACACTGATGCCACCACTGATGGTGCCGCCGAGGATGCCACCACTGATGATGGCGGCGCACGCACAGATAGCAGCCAGCCGAAGAGGCAACGGAAGGACCGGCGCCCGATCGTGCTCCGCACCCTCAAGGAGGAAGTTACTGAAGTGGACTCCAACGGGAATCCAACGGCGCCCGAACGAATACTCAAGGGGTACTCGCTTCAGCTCGGGTGCATTGTCCGGAGCACCATCTCGATCAACACCGAGAACCTGAGGCATCCTGACCGAGGGAATTTGCGCCACCTCCTCTTCACGAAGCTGCACGAACGATACAAGTTCCCCGCTGAATTCGAAAACACAAGCCTCAAAGGGAATAAAGTGAACAATGCTGCCCTCACGAAGATGAGCAAGGCCCTGTCTACTTGGAAAAGCAATGTGAAGAGAATGATCGAGAAAGGTGAGAGTTATGAGAAGATCAAGGAGAAAAATCCTTCGATCACCGAAGATGACTACAACGACTTCAAGATCAATTGCTCGAGCACCGCAAGCTCCCAATCAAGTGAGTGGGGGAAACAAATGCGGGAGTTGAACATAGGGGAACACACACTCGGTCCCGGCGGTTACAGAGTGGCGGAGCCTATATGGGACAAGGAGGAGGCGGACCGTGCCGAGCAAGGCCTACCGCCCCTCTTCGATAAATACGGTGACAAGCAGACCAGGAACTTTGTTAGGGCCCGGTACAAGAAGGACCCGAAAACAAAGGAGCTTACCACGGATCCGAAGACCAGGCGGCTTGAGCTTGTTCTGGTAAGGAATACACCCCCGC
>NW_021280634.1:0-633 GCF_002162155.2 Triticum dicoccoides
CGCCCACGTGGCAGCGCCTGAGTGGCGGAGGCGGTCGGCGGCGGACGCGTCCGGCCGGGGGCGGACACGTCCGTCGGCGCGGATCTGGCGGGGAGGATCTGTTTTTTTTTAGGGTTTCGGGGAGAGGGAGAGATCCGAAAACGGAGGGGTGTATATATAGGCATAGAGGGAGCTAGGAGAGTCCAAATGAGGTGAGGTTTTCGCCCACACGATCGTGATCGAACGCTCTAGGACATGGAGCAGAGTTTGGTGGGTTTTGGGCCAAATTTGGGGGGTGTTGGGCTGCAACACACACGAGGCCTTTTCGGTCCCTCGGTTAACCGTTGGAGTATCAAACGAAGTCCAAATGACCCGAAACTTGACAGGCGGTCTACCGGTAGTAAACCAAGGCCGCTTGGCAAGACTCGGTCCAATCCGGAAATGTTTAAACCCCACACAAGAAAGAAAGGTAGAAATGACCACCGGAGGAGAACGAAACGCCGGAATGCAAAACGGACAACGGGGAAAATGCTCGAATGCATGAGATGAACATGTATGCAAATGCAATGCACGAGATGGCATGATAAGAGATGCACGAAAAAGAAAAACAACACACGGAGACAAAGACCCGAACCCGAGAAATAAATATAACTT
>NW_021280635.1:0-1264 GCF_002162155.2 Triticum dicoccoides
GATAACTCCATCGGGCGTACGATCGTCCTGCGTTTTGATGACATCCACGCTATGTTGAACCTTCATCCGCTGCACTACACCTTTGTTCGGCTATTTTCGCTGAGTATGGAGATGCGGATCATTCGCGACAAGACCCCGGACATCGTGATAGTCGACCCCTTCTACATGCGTGCCAAGATCTTGGGCAGCGCTGGGGACCGGCAAGTCGCGAGTTCTTACCTCGAAGGCGTCATTCTGGCAAACCAAGATAAGGATAACTTCCTCGTGCCTTACTTTCCCGAGTAAGTCCTCCCCTCAACCGGCCCGTAACATATGAATTCTTACATTTCGATCGTTTTTCTTTTAACATTCCGTGTTTTCTGCAGTGACACACGTTGCACGCTCATCCTCCTAAGCCCCAAATATTCCATGGCCACGTATTTCGACCCGAACCGTCAGTCGAACATAGACTACACAAATGTCAAGAAGGTTCTGGATGATGTTCTCCCCGGCTACGCCCAATCTGGAGGCACCTTCACCAGGCCTATTCGTAAGTACGGCAAGCACGTGTTCTCCCACAATACGACGTTCTGCTGCGTCAAGCAGCCGCCTGGCGGTCAGAAGGGTGCCTACTACGCCATCCATCACATGTGGGCGATCGTACGGGACCATCATCAACTTCTGCTACCGAGTAAACTCAAAGATTGGGCCGCGAGCGTGTCGGCAATCCAGGACGCGGACCTCCGACAAGAATTCTTTCGCATCCAGTCGGAGTTTGCGGAAATCATCCATCAAGATGTCCTTCGTACCTAGGGGCAGTTCTACCTCAGAAATCAACCGTCCAACAGTGACATCGACACAATGCTACAAATGCAGGATGACAACGCCCGTTCTTTCATGACTCCCACGATAGACGGCGGCTTCATCCACGCTCCGGTCCCTTGAGTCGAGTTGTCTAGTTCTGAAACATCAATTGGCTCATGTTGTAATTAAACTTTAATGAACTTGTAGTATGTCTCTTTGGTTTCGAGAGTCGTTCAACTTAGATGTAATCGATGCTATTAATGTCTTGCTTTTCTCTTCCGATCGTTCTGTTGCATAATTATATATTGCTTATGTATTGTCTGTGAATTGGTACTAACGTTTCGTTTGGCTAGTGCATAGCGATGCCGACGTATGTCGTGTACAAGGGTAAGGTTCCCGGAGTCTACGATGACTGGGAGGAGTGTCGGAGACAGGTTCACCGATTCAGCGGTAACAGTTACAAAGGGTACACCACTAGGGC
>NW_021280636.1:0-1073 GCF_002162155.2 Triticum dicoccoides
CGTAAATTGAAGAAAATCCAGCGGCTATATGCTTTATTCTCCTTGTTTTCGCCGGATGGCATGTTGTAACTCATGCGCATGAAAGCCAAGAACAAAAGGGCATTCCTGGCATTGGTCAATATATATGTGGAAACAATATCTCCTCTGTAGAGGACAAGAAATTTTGGGGCAATTAGGCAAAAAGCGCACGAGAAAATGAAGTACTTTCATGGACTGCTATAGAATGGACAGATGTTCACTAAAACGGTCATAATTTAGTCATTCGGAGTCCGTGTCGGACCCATAACTACTCAAACTGCTCATGGCGAGCGCGCGAATCCAAAAAATACTTCTCGCTTCCGCTAGGAGGCCCGGAGTACCCTCAAATTCAGCCTTAAGCAGGACTTTTTGGCCCTGAAAGTCAAAGAACATCATTCGTCGCTGCTTTTCAGACATGTTTCTTAACCCATTGGCACTTCCTTTTGAAGGAAATTCGAGATATTATGTTGCTTATAGACATTAGCCCCCCTGGTAGGGACAAACGTACCTTTCTGCAGATGCTCTATGATCCGGGCAATCTCATTTGGCCGTAAATTGAAGAAAATCCAGCGGCTATATGCCTTATTCTCCTTGTTTTCGCCGGATGGCATGCTGTAACTCATGCGCGTGTAAGCCAACAACAAAAGGGCATTCCTGGCATCGGTCATTATATATGTGGAAACGATATCTCCTCTAAAGAGGACAAGAAATTTTGGGGCAATCAGGCAAAAAGCGCACGAGAAAATGAAGTACTTTCAAGGACTGCCATAGAATGGACAGATGTTCACTAAAACGGTCATAATTTTGTCATTCGGAGTCCGTGTCGGACCCATAAGTACTCAAACTGCTCGCTGCGAGCGCGCGAATCCAAAAAATACTTCCGGCTTGCGCGAGGAGGCCCGGAGTACCCTCAAATTCAGCCTTAATCAGGACTTTTTGGCCCTAAAAGTCAAAGAACATCATTCGTCGCTATTTTTCAGACAAGTTTCTGAACCCATTGGCACTTCCTTTTGAAGGAAATTCGAGAGATTATGTTGCTTATAGACATTAGCCCC
>NW_021280637.1:0-1516 GCF_002162155.2 Triticum dicoccoides
ATCCGAGCGATCGGCTCCGAACTATGAGTCGGAGCGGACTCGTGTGCGGCCTCCAAGGTGCTGTCCGGCGGCAGAGTTAGGTCATGCCCCTCGTGACAGCGCGGCACGCTCGGCTGTGGCTCAGATCCATCGAAGATCAAGTCCCCGCGGATATCGGCCGTGAAGTTTAGGCTTCCAAACCTGACCTGGCGGCCAGGGGCGTAGCTTTCGATCTGCTCCAGATGGCCAAGCGAGTTGGACCGCAGTGCGAAGCCGCCGAATACGAAGATCTGTCCGGGGAGAAAAGTCTCACCCAGGACTGCGTCGTTGTTGATTGAAGAGGCCATCAATCCTATCGGTGACGACACAGAGGAACCCTCAATGAAAGCACCAATGTCGGTGTCAAAACCGGCGGATCTCGGGTAGGAGGTCCCGAACTGTGCGTCTAGGCGGATGGTAACAGGAGACAAGGGACACGATGTTTTACCCAGGTTCGGGCCCTCTTGATGGAGGTAAAACCCTACGTCCTGCTCGATTGATATTGATATTGTGGATGTTTACAAGAGTGGATCTACCACGAGATCAAGGAGGCTAAACCCTAGAAGCTAGCCTATGGTATGATTGTAAGGGTTGTTCTCATAGTCCTACGGACTAGAGCCATCCGGTTTATATAGACACCGGAGAGGGCTAGGGTTACATAGAGTCGGTTACAATGGTAGGAGATCTACATATCCGTATCGCCAAGCTTGCCTTCCACGCCAAGGAAAGTCCCATCCGGACATGGGGAGAAGTCTTCAATCTTGTATCTTCATTGTCTTGGAGTCCGGTCGATGATGATAGTCCGGCTAATGATAGTTCGGCTAATGATGGTAGTCCAGCTATCCAGACACCCCCTAATCCAGGACTCCCTCACTTAGCATCTACCATTGTATAATGCCTAACATGCATCAGAAAAATAGTACTAATAACAACTTAGACAACTTAAGCAGGTTAGCAGCAAACACTTAGATAAACGGCAGATTAACCACCGCACACCATAAGTTCACACCCACCATAGACCATAGGACATAAGTTCTTACACACCATAGACAATAAGTTTTAGAGTCGACCAGCAAATACCGATAACATAAAAGGACACGGCGGTCCTGGGGCAGCAGCAGCAGTCTAGCAGCACATCACTTGTCTCCCATGTTTAGCGGCGGCGCGGCGGGATGTAGTAGGGCTCATTGACTTTGACAATCTTTAAAGCGCCCGTAGGCCGCATGTTTGGCCAGAGTACTGGCCTTTTGCTTCCTACTGTAGGAGTTGCCAGTGGTGACGGCATGTTGCATCAAGCCATCAATGCCGCCCTTGATCGCCTTGCCATAGAAGGGGCAGCCAAGCTTGCCATAGAAACGGTACTTGAATTTTCCAGCAATCAGCTGCCTCATGATGTAGTGGCTCTTGCTGTGCCTGCTGTCCATGTCATACCCCACATCATCGTCATCCTCCTGTGAATTAGTACACAAAGAAGAACTCAGTTAATCTATTCTGCTAC
>NW_021280638.1:0-857 GCF_002162155.2 Triticum dicoccoides
TGGTCAATTGTGCATGAAATATGTCCTAGTATTTTAGAAAAATGATTTGGTCCAATTTTGCAACAATTATTTGGTAGTTCCTTCACAAAAAAACCTCCTTTCGGGCACTCGAAAAATGAAAAATGGTTTTTTCGTCCAAAGAAAATGAAAACTTCCTTAGGCAACATTGTTTGCCATTCCAATATGCACCCTTGTGCACAATATGAGATCATTTGAAAAAACTATGCCACGAATGTGGCCATAAGTTTGATCATTTGCCTTGAAAGCCATGAATCTTGAGAGATGATAGCTCATTTCTGAGAACACTTTTTTAAAATAATTGCTGTATTACAAGTTTGTTATTTTTCCTGGGAACTTGGCCACATATAATGACACAATGCGAAGGTTTCCCAATTTTTTGATATTTTTGAATTTTTTATGCCCGTTTCAAAATGCGGCCAAAACGGCGGGAATGACCGTTCCTAGCTAGTTGTTGAATCTTGGAAATTTTTTGGTGTTTCTCTGATTAAATAGATACTTATGTACCTAGAAATGATTTTTTGGAAAAAATAAATAGCAAACTATGAGGCAGCTGCAGTTCAAATTTGACCCGCTTCCAACTGAATCGGCGGAAATTTGTCTTTTTCACGAGAGGTGGATCAAAACTTTTTACACCCAACCATTTGGTCAATTGTGCATTAAATATGTCCTAGTATTTTAGAAAAATGATTTGGTCCAATTTTGCAACAATTATTTGATAGTTCCTTCACAAAAAAACCTCCTTTCGGGCACTCGAAAAATGAAAAATGGTTTTTTCGTCCAAAGAAAATGAAAATTTCCTTAGGCAACATTGTTTGCCATTCCAATATGCACCCTTG
>NW_021280639.1:0-1456 GCF_002162155.2 Triticum dicoccoides
GAGGAACTTCTGCCATAAGTAGTTCATGGTATTTGGAAGAAGAAGATACCACGGGCTTCAAGGACTATCGCAAAGGTTACTAATATCCTAAAGGCACTAGCAATTACTATCAACATGAAGTAGGTAGAGTGAATCTCGGGTTCAAGAACCCAGGAACAGAATACCTATTACTAAGTAGCATCACGGAATGCTTTCGAGAATAAAGGCCAGAATCATCACACTGGGAACACAGATCATGGCTAGACTACTAGATGATCCCCTAAGACACCTAGGGTCATAATAATATCTCCAACATATATGTCAAGGTAACAGAGTACCTCAACTCACTGATTAGTGTGGTTAATCTGGCCCATGGGAACATTGAACCGGGAAGAAAGGATTTGCAAATGCATCAGACTACTTAGAAACCTGGGATGACTCGGACAGCATAACGGCTGTAAATGCTCAGAAAAGATTTTATACATTCACAAAAATGGTGGCATAACCACTCAGAAGCACAATATCAAGGTTTCGAGATCAACAATTAACATACGGAAGTAGTAGGAACTGAACCGAGACTTAAATCCAACAATCTTATAAGTCCACTGATTAGTAACACGTGATCCTAATAGAAAGAAGAGATAGCCTAGTTCTTAATCCCCGCAGGAAAGATAAGATAACTCAGATCAGAAGGGCATGAGGTATAAGGAGTAAAAAGAGCCTTACGTTCCATCCCCAATCAATTCCCTTATATAACTAAAGAATTTCTAGACTCAACTTCGACCGGTTTGGCTTGGTAATCCTACAGGCAGTCAAGCTCTGATACCAACGCTGTCAGGACCCCAACTCAATGTCACATCGATCTAGCCGGTAACACCTCATATCACTTTGCGGCCTCACGCACGGTATCCCCACGGGTGTCGCCTTACCTTTGCCCGGGACCGTTTGCGTCTTTTGGCACACGTATATGATAGTGTCGCTAGCATCCATATGATAAGGAGCCCGGGCTGACATGGCTAGTCGTAAACCCAAAGTGGCACAGACTTACAGGGACAGGCATCCATGACCCAACATTGAACGTGTCGGTCATCAGCGAGCGAATCCAGGCTGTAGCACTGGGCTAGCAGGACTCCGGTGAACCGGGCTGTAGCGGGCTAACAGGACTCCGGTATTCATCGCGTGACATTTCCCCGAAGGGACAGACACAGGAACGAAGAAGGACACATGCCGGCCAGCCTAAGTGTTCCGAAGCAGCAGCAAGCTACCATGGCTCAGTGGAAACACTAGGAGACATTTCCCGGTAAGAGAGGCTACTAAGGATAAACAACTAGATAGCCAGATCCCACACATACCAAGCATTTCAATAACATACACACAATATGCTCGATATGTGCAAATACAACATGGCATCACAACATGACTCTACGACACAAGTAATTTATTCAATAGGCTCCGAGGAGCGAGATATTACAAACAT
>NW_021280640.1:0-696 GCF_002162155.2 Triticum dicoccoides
GTTGTGCCCGCCGGCCACGCCCTGCCGTGGCCCGCCTCCCCTCTCGCCTGCAGCCGGCACCCAGCCCGCCTCGCCGGTGCTGGCGCGCGCGCCTGCGGCGGCCGCCCGGGTTCGCCCGTTAGCGGGTGGCGACCGCACCCTGCACCCAACGCCCGCAAGTCCCCATGGGCCACTGACCACGGGGGCCCGCCCCTAGAACGTTAAAAAAAAGTAAAAAGTATATAAAAATAAATAAAACAACAATTAAAATAAAAACAAATTTAATTAATTAATTAATTAATTAAATTAATTAAGTTAATTAACCTTGATTAATTAATCTAATTAACATGTTAGCTTAATTAAACAGTGATTAGTTTAACTAAACCCTAATTAACCTAACAGAGTATGACAGGTGGGTCCCACTGGACCCACGCGTAAGTTTGACTTAGTCAACTCTGTTGACTGCTGACGTCAGCATGACATCATGCTGACGTCATAAATCCATTTTTCGAATTAATTAAATAATTAATTAAATTCCAGAAATTAATAAAATCTTTAAAAAAATCATATCTTTTAATCAGTAACTCGGATTAAAATATTTTCAACATGAAAGTTGCTCAGAACGACGAGACGAATTCGGATACGCAGTCCGTTCGTCCGCCACACCCCCCTAACCTATCGAACCCGCAACTTTCCCCCTCCGGCTCCTCTGCCCGA
>NW_021280641.1:0-1201 GCF_002162155.2 Triticum dicoccoides
AAGCATGGAGATGATGGCATGCGCAAGGGGAACAAGAACGGAGTTACAAGTGATGATTTCAGGACTTTGAAGCCACCATAATGGGTGCATGAAGCCTTGGACGAAATATACAAGATGCCACTTCATAAATTTCGTCCCGAGGCTATTTTAGGTGCTGCGTCACCTTATTATTGGGCCAGGCCCATGTAATTTCGAAATACATAAGTATAGGCTATTTTTAGAGTCCGTATGTGTGGGGAAACAAGAGATAGGGTTGATTTCGGACCCCTCCACCAAGGGCCACGAAATTCCCCCCTCTTCCTCCATATATACAGCCCTTAGGGCATCGTTTAGACTTTGGGTTTTGTTTAGATTAAAAGTTCGCCATAGCTGCAACTTCGCGTACTTCGTTTGTGTTCAACGACCAGACAAAGGCGTCACAGAACCCCACCTTGATCAATAAAGCTTTCATCTTATATTCGCAATATCAGATTGCAATCTTAGTTTCTTGCTTGTTCTTCGTTGGCTCGCAGGAAACAGACCCTCGTGGTCAGGTTGATCGTGCTCCGGCGTGGTCAATAACCTCTCGGAGTTGGTTTAGCGATTGCTAAGGCGCGACGTCCTCGCACGTTCGTAGTCGGATCGTCAAAGTCGACTTCCACCAAAGCGAAATCCACCATCTCATCGAAAGACGGGACACCTTTGCCTCTATCAAGTGGTATCAGATTTTCAGGTTGCTCGGTGAGATTTTACAGTTTTTCGTAGTTTAGATCCAGTCTGTTCTTCATACCTACAGTCCACGAAAAAGCCAAAAAAAATTAGGGTTAGTTCATCATATCCGAACCAATCTGAGCCTTTGCATAATCTTTTTAGGGTTTTGCTTTGTTGAATTTGCGGTTGCATCGTCGTGTCTAGTTGCTGGTCTTAGAGTCTAGTCTTTTAGAGTTTCGAGTTCTGGTCATAAGTTGTCACGCCGCCGCCGCACCATCATCATCGCCCCTGCCATCTACCACCACCGCACCGAATCCGTATCCATATACCACCACCAATCCGTGTCCATATACCACCACCGATCCATATCCATATACTACCACCGCTACCACCACCGCTGCCATATACCACCACCATATATCCACCACCAATCCGAGTTCCTTGCTTATTAGGTTTGTTTTCGGGATCCATCCAGATTCCGATTCGTGTTTCCTTGCCGGAGTAGGTTTCG
>NW_021280642.1:0-1241 GCF_002162155.2 Triticum dicoccoides
GGGGGGGCACACCGCGGATGTGAGGGGGGTCACTCTCTGGAGATGGGTGTCGGGCGTTTGCAACTGCCACAAAACTTCTGTCGGCATAACTGTTTTTGATTTTAATAAAATATAAGGATCTATATTTAAAAGAACATGACCGCACATTATTAACGTGCTCGAAAAAATACAAACTATATATATATATTCATAATATATGAAAAAAATACAAACTACATATATATTCATATGTATGTTTATATTTAACATGCTACATGTTAGTTGATATAATAATACACAAAAAAGCATTAAAAAATATGTACGGAAAAAAATCTAACTATGCCGACGGCCTAGCCGTCGGCATAGATCCGACCAGCGTGCCGCGGATCACTGACGTGGCAGATATGCCGACGGCAGCCGTCGGCATAGCCTCTGCATGGTGCGGCCTGGATCAATGACGTGGCCTGCGGACCTATGCCGACGGCCCCCCGTCTAGGCCATCGGCATAGCTCTGACGCCGTTTGCCAGGGGGTGGCCGGGCCCCACGTGTATGCCGACGGCCTTCGTAAGCCGACGATAGCTGTCGGCGTATATGTAGCTAGGCCGACGGCCGTTCTATGCCGACGGGTGCCGTCGGCTTATCTCTGCGTAGCCCGACGGCCTTTGTACGCCGACGGCCAGAACCAGGCTGTCGGCATATCTCCGGAGAAGCCGACGGGGGCCGTCGGCATTGTTCTGGCCGTCGGGGTATGGCCCTGTTCCGGTAGTGGCAGATGACGAAAATATCCCTGATCTCATTTTGCACACTCTCTCTCCATAGTGTGGGCCCACTAGTCAGGGTGTACGGATAAATAAATTCAGAGAAAAAAGAGCGTTGTTGGGGTTCGAACCAAAAAACCTCACTGTGGATGGAGGAGCGTGACAACCAGTCCGACTAACACAAGCATTCATTTAAAATTAGAAGTATTCTTATACTATAATCTATCTGCACCGAACTAAACAGACCAACCTAATCCTTTGGCCGACCTACTCGTGCCAGCTTAGCTAGTTTCCCCAGCGGGAACCACAAATCCCTAGCCGCCGTCGCCTGCCTAACTCCTCAGTCCTCACCTGGCACCGTCGATCGCCGGGCTGGCCGCCCAGCTCCAGCGTGCCCCCATTTGCCGTTGCCGCGGCGCCTCCTGACGAGTGCCGCCATCCTGCACGCCGAGTGCCACCACCCGCTGAGGGTTGTGATTTGTGAACCTCTTTGTGTTTGTGTC
>NW_021280643.1:0-1379 GCF_002162155.2 Triticum dicoccoides
ATGTTCATCATTAAACCATCCCAACATTGGTGAATAAACCTTACTTGCATCAAATTTACATGCTACAACATGCTTAAATAAGCAAACATGCAATAAGTCATTCAACACAGAATCATCACCAAGATTAGAGGTCATATCAAAATGATTAAACATTGGTTCTTTTGCATCAATAGTTAATTCAATGGGTGCACTCAAAATTGTTGGTATTTCAGTTGTTTGATCACATGGCAAAGTCAAATTATCAACGTAGTCCTCTAAAATAGGTGGTGTGATCAAAGTAGTGGGTAGCTCATCAGATGGTGCATTCAAATTGACAAGGCATTCATCATTCTCATGTAGAGATGGAAGATCAGTACCTTTGTCATTACCTCTTATGATCAACTCAGATGATGTAGCCACTCTCGGGGGCGATGTGTCACATGGTGGAGGTGATGTAGTCCTGATAACAACGGATGTGGTTGTCATAGTATGCCTAGTAGTTGAAGGAACAATAATATCAACTCTTGGAATGTGCACCGTGCGCTTGTTCTCCTCGTGGCCAACATGTCGTTTTATTTCCTGTTCAGCTTTGCAAGCAAGATGAAACAAATGGTCCATAGGATAACACTCTTCATGAATTAGTATCTCTTGAATATCACGGTTTAATCCTCCCCAAAATCTATCCATGAAATCATCTTCACTTTCTTCTAAAGAGGAATGCAACAAGGTAGTTTGTAAATCATCATAATATTTTGTTACAGTTTCACTACCTTGTTTTAAGTGTTGCAACTTCTTAATCATGTCACGAGTATAATAAGCAGGGACAAAAGTATGTCGCATGGCAAGTTTCAAATCATCCCAAGTAGTAGGTATATAATCAGGGTGTAACCGACAATATTCACTCCACCAAACCAAAGCATAACCAGCGAAAGAACCAACCGCAACCATAACCTTTTTATGTTCATTGAAATTATGGGAAGCAAATATATTTTTTATGTCGAACTCCCATTCAATATATAAAGCAGGTTTAAAACGGCCATTAAATGGTGGTATAGATACATTAACCTGATCATGTGCATTTGGATGTTTGTGCATCTCTCGTGACGGTTGTGGTATTTGCAAAGGTGGTGGCACGTCTCCCGCGATCGACAAAGCCCATGAATTGACTCTGGATCCTGTCATGATTAGTAGAACAAGAAACAAAACCCAAAAATAATGTTCCTATAACTACTAGGATGTGGTGGTAAAACGCTCACAGTAAAGCAAATATCAATGTCTTACAAGTTCTTACCATGCAGCAGGCGGTGATCGGCAACCAGCGGTGTCAAGTAACTCCGAATATTGAGTAAAGCGATTGCCAGGGGAGCGTACGTATACACGGTGTAGAAATATGTGGAGCT